>NC_069499.1:427390917-427638417 GCF_027579735.1 Bombina bombina | reverse complement strand
ATAACGGGGGTAAAACTCCAAAACGTTACTTACAATAAATAGGTGACTTTGTTATCAAGTCCTGGAGAGTGCCCCTCTCTTTGAATTATATGCTGTACTTTAATGCACCCCTGGCTGCTGTTCACATTGGATCGTGAGTGTTGGCTCCAGACAAGTAAATATATATATATTCATTATACAGAAAATAAGAATGTTAAAAGAGTACAATATAAGATAGATGCATACAAAGAGAGAAGGGCTCTACCAGGCACGAACAACAGCTCAGTAGCTTGTTCTATGGCGAGTTACCACTACAATATATGATAGACAGACAAACAGATATATAGATAGATGCTAGATAGACAGATAGATGATAGATAGATAGATAGATAGATAGTAGGCTTGTGCAGCGAAAAATTTGTTTCCAACAAATCTTTGAGAACGAAAATTCTGTAAACTAGTTTGTTAGCATATTCATCTGCTGCACTATTTGGTATTCATTTTGTTTAAAACTAAACAAATACTGAATATTCGGGGAACATTTACATAAATTTTCATTAAACAAATGTAAATGTTCCTTTGCTACATGTGAAAAAGTTCACCAATAGCCTTATACTTACCGTTTAGTGCACTGGAGAGCCGTGCTAATCCCTACCCTGCTACACATAGCCCTGGGATGCTCAGCTCTAGGATTCACCGAGCTAATCCTCCTATTAACATGGCCCATGGTTCAGTGAAGAAGTGTGGGGATAAGTGCGGCTGTTCACTGCACTAGATGTAAGTATTTAACATTCTACAGCGAATTTAAAGGAAGCTAATGGATACTTATTAATTTCGTGAAACCAAAATGAATATCCGTGTTTTGTCACAAACTCACATTTATAACTAAATGAATGTACAAGCCTAATAGATAAAAATTGTGTTTTTTACACACCACATTATCCAAAGAAGCCCCTGGTAGGGCCTAGATCAATTTTAGCCAGCAAAATTCATGATTGTTTTCTCACTCAATAATGGCACTTTTAACATAGTAACATAGGGGCCTGTCTATCTGTCTTCAGACTCGCCAGAAACAGCAGTTATGAATCAGCGGTCACAAAGACCGCTGCTCCATAACCCTGTCTGCATGCTTTGAGCAGGCAGACAGGAATCGCAACAATTCAACCCGATCGAGTACGATTGGGTTGATTGACAACCCCCTGCTGGCGGTCCATTGGCGGCGAGTCTGCAATGGGCGGCTTTGCACCAGCAGCTCTTGTGAGTTGCTATTGCAATGTTAAATGCAGAGAGCGTATTGCACTGTCGGATCAGGTCCGCAAGACATTTCTTAAATATGCCTCATAGTGTTCAACAAGTTGGCAGCAGGTTGCTTTTAGTAGCTCCCAGGCAGTTCATTACCACAATCATTTAACATGGGTCTCAATATTACATAGACACTAGTGCTTATTGACTATTAATATTGACTATTAACCCTAATCACCTAATCCAGTGCAGTTTACCCTAAATTTGCTATCCCAATGTCGCTTGCAGTAATTCAAATTTAAATATGCTGCTGACCCAAATTGAACTGAAACCTAATAGCAACCAAACCAAATGTAGATAACTGTAACTGCACTATCCTGATTATCCCAACAACATTATTGCAAACTGTGACTTCCCCAACCTCCCTAATGGCTGATCTGATCCAGCCTCTTCTATCATAAACACAACCCCCCCTCCCTCTTCCATTGCAAACAGATCTATATACCCCTATTGGTGACAAATGATTCAAAATATTATGTGCAATTTTATTTGGAAATGTCAAATATCTTGTGATAGTGGTGACATAGATGGTGTAATTTATAATCTTTTTGTAAAGTTAACAGTCTATCAATGTATGTTAAATACTGATATTCTCTACGGAAACAAGTGAAATTGGCCATCTTGTTGAAATGCCTTTTGTTTAAAATAATTATCAAATCAAATTTATAGGCATGTTTAATTTTGACATTCTACTCAGTCCCAGTTCTTGTTGGTTTATCTGATTAACCAATCAGTATTAGGATTTAGGAGCTATAGTAGAGAACTCATTTTGAAAAAAAAACATAGGATTAAAAAGAGCCAAACTTAAAATATTTTATATTAAAGGGGCATTTAACAGCCTTTATATTGTAATATAAAATGTTTAATTATGCATATTATAATAGCTTTGCAATATACTTTATTTATCTCCCTAAACTACATGTCACATCCTGTGGTTCCAGGTAACAGCCAAATACGGAAGTTCGAAGATTCAAAGGTCAGTCCCAAAAGCAGGGCTTGTCTGTCCTGGAGTTCCAGAACAGCGGCAGATCAAAACGCTAACTAAATGAGGCATAAAGTAGAACTAGCACTCGAGTGAGCCAAAAATAAAACCAAAAATCTTTATTCCATAGCTTTAAAAATATACATGCTACAGCATGGACAGGGTTAACACAAAAAAGTCTAGTGGCCAGCGCTGTAGGGAAGTGAGCGGTGACAATAACATGCAAGTTAGCACAGCACCCCTCATAATGCAAAACTCGTAATCTAGCTGATCCTTAGTTAAGGTTCATGTGTGTATTGAAACTATCTTTATGTTTAGGTGGCTTATTTGTTCAGCTTCATTTTAATTTTAGTTTTATATTATATACATGTACACTCTTTTTATGGTTTGATCTTTTTTACTACATTATATTATAGTGCAATGTGTATAATGTTCTGGACAGTCTGTAACTGTATTAAGACTATACCATTTTCCACTAATTTGTTGTTGTTTTTATAACAGTTCCTTTAAAGGACCCTAGGGGTTAACTTTGTTTTAATATAAATAGGAGCTAGGGGGCGGAGCTTGGCCGCTTGGAGAGATGGCCGCACACTGACTCAGCTCCTAGGCCCAATCCTCATGCCCTGATAACTGCGGCCACTAAAAACTACTAAAGCCCCACAGAGGGGAGAGAATACACACCCTGCCATATTGTCCCACACCTGGGGATCCTAAAAGTCACGAATGTAGCTGATGGAAGACACGCTACAACCAGGAGCCTTTTTCGTGCCTTAACTGAGGCCCCCAGAGCTTCGCTGGCTGAGACACAGGACACGCAGCTTATCCCTCGCATACCCACAGCATCAGGCAAACAGCAAGTAAGTGTGCCGGAGGAGCAGCAGACCAGCCATATAGACCGGCAGCGGAGACTACAGTTGGGCAGGCTGACATTGAGGCATGCCATTGAAAGGGCGCACAGGCAGCACACTCACCATCACAGGCGAACTCCTTAAAGAAAGCCAGAGGGTGACGCCTCATAGCCCTAGAAAGACAGTGCGATAACTTATCGACAGTGCAGCAGACCAGGTGCTCGAAGGAGCAACGGGCTAACAGGTACTGCAACACCACGCCATAATTTAAGCGGACATACAGCACTCCTATACAAGCAGCCTGCCAAGCATAACACGGGCGCCACTCCTGCATCACTAAAACAGACAGGACAGCACAATCCTGCAGGCAGGAGCAAGCTACAATAACAGAGACCAAGGTAACCACAGGGAATCTCCTGCCACGCACTAGCCTCTATATTAAATATAATAGACACACGGCCCACTTACACACCGTGGCCTCAGACATCCATGAATTAAGTCACAGAAAACAGTCTGACAGATTATGAGTTTTGTCGGCAAAGCCGTGCGGTGCTAACAAGCCTTTTTTTCCAGCGCTCACTTAAAACAACGCTGGTATTACAAGTTTTCTGAATGGCTGCGTTAGCCTCAGAAAACTCAGCGTTGAGTAAATTTAACTCCACTTCTCACTGTAATACCAGCGTTGCTTACGGTAGCAGTAAGCTGGCTAAAACGTGCTTGTGCACGATTTCCCCATAGGAAACAATGGGGCTGAGCTGGCTGAAAAAAACCTAACACCTGCAAAAAAGCAGCGTGCAGCTTCTAACGCAGCCTCATTGTTTCCTATGGGAAAATACTTTCTAAGTCTACACCTAACACCCTAACATGAACCCCGAGTCTAAACACCACTAATCTTACACTTATTAACCCCTAATCTTCCGCCCCGACATCGTTGCCACCTGCATTATACTATTAACCCCTAATCTGCCGCTCCGGACACCGCCACCACCTACATTATACTTATTAACCCCTAATCTGCCGCCTCCAAAGTCACCGCAACCTAACCCCTTATTAACCCCGGACATCGCTGCCACTATAATAAATGTATTAACCCCCTAAACCGCCGCACTCCCGCCTCGCAAACACTAGTTAATTTTTATTAACCTCTAATCTGCCTGCCCCTAACATCGCCGACACCTACTTACATTTATTAACCCCTAATCTGCCACCACCAACGTTGCCGCTACTATAATAAAGTTCTTAACCCCTAAACCTAAGTCTAACCCTAACCCTAACACCCCCTAACTTAAATATAATTTAAATACATCTAAATAAAATAACTACAATTAAATAAATTATTCCTATTTAAAACTAAATACTTACCTGTAAAATAAACCATAAGATAGCTACAATATAATTAATAATTACATTGTAGCTATCTTATGATTTATTTTTAATTTACTGGCAACTTTGTATTTATTTTAACTAGGTACAATAGTTATTAAAAAGGTATTAACTATTTAATAGCTACCTAGCTAAAATAAGTACAAAATTACCTGTAAAATAAATCCTAACCTAAGTTACAATTACACCTAACACTACACTATCATTAAATAAATTACCTAAACTACCTACAATTAATTACAATTAAATACAATAAAGTAAATTACGAGAAAGAAACCCACTAAATTATGAAATAAAAAAACTAAATTACAGAAAATAAAAGAAATTACAAGGTTTAAACTAATTACACCTAATCTAAGCCCCCTAATAGAATGCAAGGTCAATTCTATTGGCTGATCCAATCAGCCAATCGGATTGAACTTCAATCTGATTGGCTGATCGCATCAACCAATCAGATTTTTCCTACCTTAATTCAGATTGGCTGATAGAATCCTATCAGCCAATCGAAATTCGAGGGACGCCATCTTGGATGATGTCATGTAAAGGTACCTTCATTCTTCGTGAGTTCGTCGGCCTAGAAGGATGTTCTGCGCCGGAGGTCTTCAAGATGGATTTGTTCCTCGTCTGATGGATGAAGATAGAAGATGCCGCTTGGATGACTTGGATGAAGCCTTCTCCCGGTCCAGATGTCCTCTTCTGCCTGGATAGGATGAAGACTTATGCCGGTCCGGATGTCCTCTTCTGCCCCATCAGATGACCACTGGTGCCCGGCTGGGTGAAGACGGCTCAAGGTAGGGTGATCTTCAATGGAGTAGTGTTAGGTTTTATTAAGGGGGGATTGGGTGGGTTTTAGAGTAGGGGTGTGTGGGTGGTGGGTTGTAATGTTGGGGGGGATTGTATTCTTTTTTTACAGGTAAAAGAGCTGATTACTTTGGGGCAATGCCCTGCAAAAGGCCCTTTTAAGGGCTATTTGTAATTTAGTATAGGGTAGGGCTTTTAATTATTTTGGGAGGCTTTTTTATTTTATTAGGGGGCTTAGATTAGGTGTAATTAGTTTAAACTTCTTGTAATTTCTTTTATTTTCTGTAATTTAGGATTTTTTTATTTCGTAATTTAGTGTTTGTTTTTTTTCCGTAATTTACTTTATTGTATTTAATTGTAATTAATTGTAGGTAGTTTAGGTAATTTTTTTTAAATAGGAATAATTTATTTAATTGTAGTTATTTTATTTAGATGTATTTAAATGATATTTAAGTTAGAGGGTGTTAGGGTTAGACTTAGGTTTAGGGGTTAAGAACTTTATTATAGTTGCGGCGACGTTGGTGGTGGCAGATTAAGGGTTAATAAATGTAAGCAGGTGTCGGCGATGTTAGGGCAGGCAGATTAGGAAATTAATAAAAATTAACTAGTATTTGCGAGGCGGGAGTGCGGCGGTTTAGGGGTTAATACATTTATTAAAGTAGCAGCGATGTCCGGTTGGCAGATTAGGGGTTAATAAGTGTAGTTAGGTTGTGGCGACGTTGGGGGCGACAGATTAGGGGTTAATAAGTATAATGTAGGTTGCGGCGATGTTAGGGGCAGCAGATTAGGGGTTCATAAGTATAATGTAGGTGGGCAGATTAGGGGTTAAAAATATTTATTATAGTGTTTGCGATGTGGGGGGCCTCGGTTTAGGGGTTAATAGGTAGTTTATGGGTGTTAGTGTACTTGTTAGCACTTTAGTTAAGAGTCTTATGTTCTGGCGTTAGCCCATAAAACTCTTAACTACTGACTTTTAAATGCGGTAGAAGTCTTGCCAGGAGAGGGTTTACCGCTCACTTCTTCCAAGACTTGTAATACCGGCGTTAGGCAAATCCCATAAAAAAGATAGGATACACAATTGACGTAAGGGGATTTGCGGTAGCCTCGAGTTGTGGAAGAAAAGTGAGCGGTAGACCCTTTCCTGCCTGACTCGTAATACCAGCGTTAGATAAAAAGCAGCGTTAGGACCCCTTAACGCTGCTTTTTAAGGCTAATGCAAAACTCGTAATCTCGCCGAGTAAACATAAAGACCGGAGGCAAAGTCACAGATTCCTATAAGTTTGCTCATTACACTGTACTATGCAAGGGCGCAAAACTAATAAGCCAGAAGTGCACACCAGCAGGAAAACAATGCAAGAATACTTGAAACAAGTGGAGACCCCCTCCCAACACCCACCTTAGATCACACAGAGAGCACCCATGCAGGAACATCTCCCCAGACTAGCCATCCATCAGATTCCACAAATCTTACCAAAGGAGACCTGAAGTTACTCTGCACCAATGAAGATATAAAGGAGATGATGACAGAGGTCAAGGGGTGGTATGGAAACATGAAAAAATATATTATGAAAGTAACTAAAAGAATTTCAACCTTGGAAGAGAGCCACAATACCACATACAATGATGTTCAACATCTCTCATGACTGGTTTACGACCAGGAAGAAACAATTCACCTTAGAAAAAGTGGAAGATCTAGACAATAGGGGGAGAAGGAATAACCTCTGCATCCGGGGAATCTCTGAAACAGTCCTGCCGGTGGCCCTAGAGGGCTACCTACAAGCTCTTTTCAGGACAGTAAAAGGAGATATCAATGCACCCGAGATGCCAATTTAAAGGGTGCACAGGGCACTTCGGGCCAAGCTGACTCCCAAGGCCCCTCCACAAGACGTGGTACTCAAACTATAAATTGCAAAGACAGGGAGGAGATATTGAAGTGTTTCAGACAAAAACAAAACCTTTCTCATAAGGAGGGATCAATCGCAAAAGCGAATGAAAAAGAATGTACTAGGATAGAACTCCCCAATACTGCACGGAGAGACCACTATATACTACTGGAGAGAAGCCCCGGGTGGAGGCGGGTATTTAAAACTTAACTTTTAATATAAATTATTAAAAAAAAGGGGGTAATTGAATTAAAATAGCAGATGTGGACCACAGGACCTCACAGATAATGTCACTAAGGTGGAACATAACAGGTAAAAAATATAGCTTGATGTCATATATATCTGGGTAAAATACCTCTTAACTAAAGATCCTGAGTGGGAGTAAATGGTAGTGCTTTACCACCCCCTCTGCAATGAGGGTATTAGTGGTGTACTTATGAGGTTACACTTGCGGTCTAGACAGGTTATCTGCGGACTGTTCAAACCCACCAGTTTGAATCTGGTGGTGGTATTAGGGTGAAAACCTCCACAAGATGTTATAAGTGATGATAGCTGGTGGTTACTGATCACTGAGCTGGTTTTGACAATGGTCAGACTTAATATTTATTTAGAGCTAAAATAGTCAGTGTTATTTAGCTGAGCTGGAAAAAACAAGGAGTTCCAAAGTGAAAATCCTATATGTAGAATGTTGTGCTTACCACACCCTCTCATTAGAGGTTATTAGTGGTGCGGATCTGTGGTGACCTAAGCCCAGCCACTCTACAAAAAGGAGGGAGCTACACCATATAACCTCTGCACTACGAGATCAAACATCACCTACAGATGGGGGTTCCCGGTGAGCATAATAGCATCAAAAGGAGACACAACAGCGGTCTATAAGTCCCCCGAAGACCTTCAACACTTTTGCAAAGTTCTACAAATGAATATTGCTCCAACCGATCCCAGATTACCATCCAGAGCAATTACAAAAGCATCATCAGGCGGAGAACGTTACACGTCAACAGCTCTCACATGTGAAGACACAGGCATGCTGCATGGAGCAGTTGGTCGCATACCGACTGACAGGGACAATACATTAAAAAGAATGCACTCTCTCTACGGATGGGACTTTCACTAACTCAATAGAATCCAGGTTGTATAATGTATATATTTAAAAATGTTTATTGTTAATGGGCATGTTGGTTTGGGATATTTCCCTTATAGATACAGTAAGTACTTACAGTAATTTACTTGGCCACATGATTGACTCCTCAACAATTGTACTGGTTACACAGGGACATCAGAAGGTGATTAATTGTAAATTGTTATTTTATTTACTATTTGCACTTGGACTGTACTATATTTGGACAACATATACACAAGAACATACTGGGATCCCCTTCACCTTTACCTTGAGTACCCAGCATCTTAGAGACCTTCACTAGCATAGCAGACACCTCTCCCGGTCCGCTCCCCTTCTAATCCCCTTGGGGACACCAAATACACTACCCTCCCATTTGCACAGTGGAGATCATCAAAATGCAGAACAGATCCATTTCCCTAATCACAATCAATGTAAAGGAATTAAACAGCCCTGTGAAAAGGTCCATAGCTTTCAATCAACTCCATAGAGACTTGGGGGATATCATATTTGTGCAAGAAACACATTTTAAAAAGGGGAGGGAACCTAAGTTTATTAGTTAGAAATATAGAACCTTCTTCCTGTCCTAAGGAGACTGAAAAACAGGAGGAGTGGGCATTTTTCTTAGCAATACATTGGCATTCCAACCCAAACATTAAGAAAAGGATCAGGGTGGGAGGTACATAATAGTGGTAGGTCTATTATTTGCCCTAATGGTCACTCTTGTAAGTGTATATCTCCAGAATCAAGAACAACACCTCATACTCAGGCAAAAAGGCCACAAATTACTGGAACACGCCAAAGGCCCGATATTGCTCGGGGGGATCTAAACCTTCCCTTAGACCTAACCAGGGACACATCTAGCGGGAAATCTAGCACTCCAGCCAGAGTAATTAAAGCTACAAACACTCAATTTAGGTTGTTGAGACTGCATGACATATGGAGAGACACTAATCCTAGGGATAGGGACTACACCTTTTATTCGCATCCTCAGCAGGTTTACACGAGCATAGACTACCTTATGACTGATCAGGCAGGACTCTCGAGAATAACTGACTCCAAAATCCTTCCCCTTACATGGTCGAACCATGCACCAATACAATGCAATTTAGATTGGCCTAACACACCAGCCCTCCCATATCTGTGGAAACTCGACAAACAGACTTTTGACCACCCCATGATCAAGGCGGAGATAGACACGACTCTGAAACTCTATTTTCAGGAAAATACAGCCACTGATACCTCCAACACAATAACATGGGAGGCACATAAGTGCGTAGTAAGGGGGGTGTTTATAAAACACAAAGCAAGGAAAAATAGGACAAACAGGCAGTTTCTTAACTCCACACTTGTGCAGATTAGGTACTGGGAAAAGGAACATAACACCAGATTAGAAATGATCTACATAATTTTCTCCTTCAAAAACACCAACAAAACTCAGCCAAACTACAGCAAAAGTACTTTGACGTCAATGATAAGGTGGGCACCTCCTTAGCGTGAGCCCTTAGGCACAGGAAATTAAACTCACACATATATAATATACTTGATGAGAAAGGAAACACTCGAATAGATAGCGAAGCTATAGCGGAGACTTTGAGGAAATATTACGAAAAACTGTATAACCTAGATAACGAAACCAAGCAAGTAGACATTGACAGGTACCTTTCTGACATGCATCTTCCCACACTCTCAATAGAGGACTCCAAATATCTAGACTCAGAAATCACAATTGACAAGGTTAAATGGGCGATTAAAAGCATGCCGAATGGCAAAAGCCCAGACCCTGATGGGCTAGGGATAACATACTACAAAACTTTTCTATACCATGTCTAGTTCCCCTTACCACACTATTTAATTCACTACATGCAGAGGGAGGCTTCTCCAAGCAAATGCTGATGGCATACATTACAGTGTTGCCTAAGCCGAGCAAAACACCAGATAGGTCTGAACACTCCCGGCCTATCTCGCTACTTAACTCCGACATAAAAATGTATGCGAAGGTACTGGCCACAAGAATCAACAAATTCCTATCCAACATAATAGACATGGATAAGGTGGGCTTCGTACCGGGCAGGGATACAAGAGACAACACCCTAAAAATCTTACAGCTGATCAAACATGCCCAACAGCATGAACTGCCGGTGGCTCTGATTTCCACAGACGTGGAAAAAGCAATTGACAGGGTCCACTGGCAGTTCTTAAAGAGAACATTGAGCGTGATGAAATTTAGTGACACATTTATAGACCAAATTTTTGCATTATACAGCCACCCCACGGCCCAGGTCAAAGTTAACAACCTCCTGTCAGATAAGTTCCTAATAGGAAACGGGACACGGCAGGGCTGCCCCTTATCCCTGATCCGGTTTGCATAGTTAATGGAGGTGCTTGAACAAAAAATAAGGGAATGCACACACGTCACAGGAATCATAGTAGGCAATACTGAGCATAAACTGGCACTATATGCTGATGATGTTTTACTTACCCTCACCAAAATTGACACAGCGTTACCAAGGGCCCTAGGCATATTTGAAGACTATGGGAGAGTATCTAACTTTCACTTAAACATCAACAAATCTGAAATTTTAAACATTTCTTATGACCCAAAGGTTTTCCCCAAGCTGCTACATAATTGCCCTTTGCGGAGAGTTAAAATGAAATACTTGGGAATATACTTGTCCCCGGACCCCCAGGCGATATTTCAGAATAACTATAAGAATTTGGAGAGCAATATTGTGGCGGATCTTTCCAGTTGGAAGAATAAAACAATATCCTGGCTGGGCCGGATTAATGTCATAAAAATGAACATCCTTCCCAGAATACTTTATATCGTGCAGACCACACCTGTGCCACTTCCAGTGGGATTCCTAGACAAACTTCAGACACACATAGAGCACTATATTTGGAAGGGGATTAAGCCAAAAATGGCTAGGAATACACTCTATCTTCCCAGGGATGGGGGAGGGCTCGGAGTACCCTACCTTAACGCATACAAAAAAGCAATTGCCCTCCAGCGCCTGCTGGAATGGAGCCAGAATGATCCCCACAAAATGTGGATTTGATTAGATTGTGACATTATGGGCACAGACTATGCTGGTATGTCAGCCTGGCTACATATGAAACACAGACATAAGACAGCAACAACATACCCATTACAGACAGGATTCTATAATACCTGGGACAAACTACTTAACACATCGACTGGACTCTCCTCTGCCCACTCCCCAATAACACCCATTTGTGACAACTCGGCATTGCCATGGAACTTTAAAAATCCCTACCAGACCCAGGACCTAACCCTGGGGAACAGGACACTGCACTCCATGTTACAGGGCAATAAACTTTGATCATTAGTAGATCTGCAGGAATCGCTTGGTGATGGATGCATTAATTGGTACTCTCACGCCCAACTGACTCATTTCCTAGGCACACACAAGCACCAGGAACTATTGACCAGACCTTTGACAACATTCAAGATGTTATGCACACGGAAAACACCTACTAGACATGCCATATCACTCCTATATAAGAAACTCTTACAGCCAGACAAGTACGCACTACCCTCATACACAAAAGCATGGGAGAAGTCGCTAAACGCTGACATTATACTACAGGAATGGTGGACTGCATTCGAGGCCACTAAAAATACATTGATTTCCGCTAGAGTTAAGGAATCAAGTTACAAGTACCTGTCGAGGTGGTATCTTACACCTAACAGGCTGCAGCGCATTTACAGAACTGCTAGCGGGAGGTGCTGGAAGGGTGTGGGGGAGAGGGCACGTTGGTCCACATCTGCCACATCTGGTGTGATTGCCCCAACCTGGATACCTACTGGGTAGAGGTCTTAACACACATTACTAGAATAGTAGGGAAAGGGAAGACAATTCCAAATGATCCTAAAACACTCCTCTTCCTAACTCTTCCTAAAATCGAGAACAGGGCTCTTAGAGCTCTGATGCTCATCATGATAAATAGTGCAAAGCTTCTGATTCCACAGAGGTGGAAGTCACGGAATGTTCCCGGAGTAGCAGACTGGATAAATCAGGTAGACACCCTGATACATTTGGAAAAGTATCATCACATGCAGAAGGGAACCATGGAGCTCCACGACTACATGCTACATGAATGGACACAATACAAGGATAAATCTGACACCAATCCATGAAGGACATGCCAATAGCTAGTCCCCCACACTACACTGGCTGTGATCCCAATGTCTCTCGATCATAGCACTTAACAAAAGGGGAAATAAAACAATTTCAACTCATCCTAGAACCACTAAACTCTACATACAACACATGTTGGAGGTAATTCCCCCCTGAACCTCGTGTATATGTTTTTATGTTTTTACTAATTCTGATAGATATTCATGCATTGTATTACCATTGTTCTGTATCACTATTTAGTCAGTCGGGTCTGGCTCAGTGCCTATTGCTGGGACACAGACCTAGACATGCATTTGACTTACTACAACCTGGACTCTTGTTGCACTCTCACCTCATTGTTCTATCTCGTGAACATATAAGGGACTTCCATAAGAAAATAATGCAAAACCAGAGGACTGAATAACCCATTCTCACAACACAGGCTCTCAGCTGGCAAATTGACTTAGGTTCAAATAAGATTATGTTTTATCACTACTGTGTCACATGTCTTTATTTGTGTCCTCAATAAAAATATTTTTAAAATAAATAAATCAATAAATAAATATATATATGTATATATATATATATATATATATATATATATATATATATATATATATATATATATATATATATATATATATATATATATATACAGGGAGTGCAGAATTATTAGGCAAATGAGTATTTTGACCACATCATCCTCTTAATGCATGTTGTCTTACTCCAAGCTGTATAGGCTCGAAAGCCTACTACCAATTAAGCATATTAGGTGATGTGCATCTCTGTAATGAGAAGGGGTGTGGTCTAATGACATCAACACCCCATATCAGGTGTGCATAATTATTAGGCAACTTCCTTTCCTTTGGCAAAATGGGTCAAAAGGAGGACTTGACAGGCTCAGAAAAGTCAAAAATAGTGAGATATCTTGCAGAGGGATGCAGCACTCTTAAAATTGCAAAGCTTCTGAAGCGTGATCATCGAACAATCAAGCGTTTCATTCAAAATAGTCAACAGGGTCGCAAGAAGCGTGTGGAAAAACCAAGGCGCAAAATAACTGCCCATGAACTGAGAAAAGTCAAGCGTGCAGCTGCCAAGATGCCACTTGCCACCAGTTTGGCCATATTTCAGAGCTGCAACATCACTGGAGTGCCCAAAAGCACAAGGTGTGCAATACTCAGAGACATGGCCAAGGTAAGAAAGGCTGAAAGACGACCACCACTGAACAAGACACACAAGCTGAAACGTCAAGACTGGGCCAAGAAATATCTCAAGACTGATTTTTCTAAGGTTTTATGGACTGATGAAATGAGAGTGAGTCTTGATGGGCCAGATGGATGGGCCCGTGGCTGGATTGGTAAAGGGCAGAGAGCTCCAGTCCAACTCAGACGCCAGCAAGGTGGAGGTGGAGTACTGGTTTGGGCTGGTATCATCAAAGATGAGCTTGTGGGGCCTTTTCGGGTTGAGGATGGAGTCAAGCTCAACTCCCAGTCCTACTGCCAGTTTCTGGAAGACACCTTCTTCAAGCAGTGGTACAGGAAGAAGTCTGCATCCTTCAAGAAAAACATGATTTTCATGCAGGACAATGCTCCATCACACGCGTCCAAGTACTCCACAGCGTGGCTGGCAAGAAAGGGTATAAAAGAAGAAAATCTAATGACATGGCCTCCTTGTTCACCTGATCTGAACCCCATTGAGAACCTGTGGTCCATCATCAAATGTGAGATTTACAAGGAGGGAAAACAGTACACCTCTCTGAACAGTGTCTGGGAGGCTGTGGTTGCTGCTGCACGCAATGTTGATGGTGAACAGATCAAAACACTGACAGAATCCATGGATGGCAGGCTTTTGAGTGTCCTTGCAAAGAAAGGTGGCTATATTGGTCACTGATTTGTTTTTGTTTTGTTTTTGAATGTCAGAAATGTATATTTGTGAATGTTGAGATGTTATATTGGTTTCACTGGTAAAAATAAATAATTGAAATGGGTATATATTTGTTTTTTGTTAAGTTGCCTAATAATTATGCACAGTAATAGTCACCTGCACACACAGATATCCCCCTAAAATAGCTATAACTAAAAACAAACTAAAAACTACTTCCAAAACTATTCAGCTTTGATATTAATGAGTTTTTTGGGTTCATTGAGAACATGGTTGTTGTTCAATAATAAAATTAATCCTCAAAAATACAATATATATATAGGAGCAACAGCAACATACCAATAGTCTATGAGTACGCCACTAGGGGGCACAAAGCAGATGGTTGTTTTTGTGGTAACCCTATCCATGCTGTAGCATTTATATTTTTAAAGCAATGAAATAAAGATTTTTTCTTTTATTTTTGGCTTATTTGTTAGTTTTACTTTGTTCCTCATTTAGTTAGCGGTTTGATCTGCCACTGTTCTGGCACTCCAGACAGACCCAAGTCCTGCTTTTGGGACTGACCTTTGCATTTTCGGATTTATGGATTTGGCTTTTACCTGAAGCTGTGGGATGTGACATGTAGCTTAGGGAAATAAATAAAGTATATTACAAAGATGCTATAATATGCATAATAAAACATTTTATATTACAATATAAAGGCTGTTTAAAGCCCCTTTAATATAAAATATTTTAAGCTTGGCTCTTCTTTATCCTATGTTCTCTACGATAGCTCCTAAATCCTAATACTGATTGGTTAGTCAAACAAACCAATAAGAACTAGGGCTGGGTAGACTGTCAAAATTAAAAATGCCTTTACATTTGATTTAATAATTATTTTAAACAAAATGCATTTCAGCAAGATGGTAAATTGTGCTTGTTTTCTTAGAGACTATCAGTATTTAACATAAATGTATTCACTGTTATTATTACATATAAGATTATAAGATAACATATAAGATAAAAAATTGAAAAATATTTGTTTGAGAGACGGGTTTCCGGTGGGAGGAGCTGTTCAGTAGCGCACGCTGAGGTTGGCGTGGTGTGCAGAGTATAGACAGCCTTATTCATCTTTCTCCTGTGGCCTTTTCTCCCGCTGTCAGTGTGGATAGCACCCTAGGGAGCAGGGCAAATTCAATCCGGCCCAGGCAAGGAAACCCTCTAAACGGCTTTAAGTCAGAGCCGCAACTTCACTGCCCTGTCAAGAACCGATAAGCCAAGTATCTTAAACCAGGCATCCCTACCTGCCTTGCATGACGTGGGGAGCCAGTCGGCAGTAGTGGTAACTGGTGGCGTGTTGGAGTCTCGCATTGGTGGAGCCCTGCAGGTCATAAGGAGCAGGTCAGTGGCCCAGGTTGCTGTAAAGCCAAAGAGAAAGAAATGCGCCCATTGTGGGTAGTTACACCTCCTAGGGCACTTCTTGTGTGACGGGTCTTCCCGGGCCACTTCAAGCTACAGTACCCGGCATATGTCAAACCAGGGGTGCATCAGCTGAAGAACCCCGACCAATCTGGTAACAGCATTGAGGCCGAGCCTCCCCAGCCACCCAATAGGGATTGAAGGTGTGTAAAGGCACTGACGTCATGCTCCACGAACAGCCGGAGCACGAACAGACCCTCGGATCAGCACAGGATTCATCTAGTGCGAGGAAGAGAGCGGTTGTGCAGATCCCAGCTGAAATAACCACATAAGCACTGAGCGAGGTGGGCAGCGAGAACTGAGTAAGTGATTAACCCCAGTGTGTCTACTCCGCTGGGTGGTCTGCTATGTAGCAGCAATTGTGGGGTGAAGGAGATGCTGTCTTGCCACTATTTGGAAATAGGAACTGGTGTCCTTATATACGGCTACAGTTGGTTATAAGAGCTGCTTCAAAGAGGGTGCTGATGATATCCTCTTGAAATAACTTTCTGGTGTACTGTTGTATCTGATGATATCCCTTGAAATAACTTTCTGGTGTATCTGGCGTTTTGAGCTGTGGAAATTACCAAGTCATTTCTGAAGAGCAAGTTACAGAACTTTTAAATGTAGAAGTGAGGGGATAAAACCTTACCTGGAAATTCCTAGGAATGCTATATATGGAGGGAAAAAATAATATATAGTAATTTCTGTGTCAAGTTGAAACCTTGGGGGACATCTGACGAGTATTATGCACAGTTCGTTTAACTCTGTGTTATTTTGTTAAGTAGATCATACTAAATCTCAATATTTGGGTGAGAGATATTAAGAATATTTAGTTTTCTTGATTTATTTTCCTAGCCTATATCTTGTTTTACTCTGTAAAAGTGGTTATATGTATTTTTGTACTATACAAATGTTAACGTGCTGTTTTTTCCTAATTTGTTTGGTGTTTGGATCTAAATAACTTACATTGGTTGATTAAGCTTACACCAATTTATCGTATAGGCACTTCTTAATCAGGGATTAGGTTGATACTATACGGAAAGTGGATGGCCCTGTGTGTCTGATATACTATTATTGATAGGATAAGTCCAATGGTATTGTCAGAATGTAAGTCTAACTGGTTAAGGTAATAGATATATAACAGGCTCTACTCACTAACAACACTATTAAAATTTGTTTTACACTACAGTCTTTATAGCATAATACCACAAAAAAAAGGGGGAAAAAAAAGCGGGGGCTATAGGGGACATTGAGATAGCCTTACACAGTTTTTTTTTTTTTGTTTGTTTGTTCACGGTTCATTGTTTTTGCAGGTTTATTCCTGATAATGTGCACTAGATTTATTGTTTTGTACTATCCTTAATGGAAAGATTTATCACGCAGGTGAAATCCAATTCACCCAAAATGCCTGTAAAAGTAAAAGATAAAAGAAGTAAAATGCTTGATACCAGTATAGATAGTTCAGTGGAGTCTAATAAAATGTCTAGCGATTCCTAACAGAGGTGTTTTCTCCACAATTTGAAGCTATTAAGAAAGAGCTAGGGACTATTTCTTCTGAATTAGCCACGTTATCCTCTGAAGTAAGGCAGTTCTCTGTTAGATTAACAGAGGCCGAGACTAGAATCTCTGATGTTGAAGATATAACTCACACGCATGAAGATCTAATTCAGAAACAAGAAACTAAAATTTAAAAATATGCAGATTCGCCTGGAGGATCTTGAGGATCGCTCCAGGCGTAATATTATTAGGAAAGTGGGCCTCCCAGAAATACCAGAATATGATGATCTAATAAAATTTACTTCAATCACATTACCCCAAGCACTGGGGATGTCTCCCCAGTTGTTACCACTGGCGATAGAGTGAGCTCATAGGTTGGGCCCAAAGAAATGTTTATTCACGTGTTTTTTTTTTGTTTTTTTTTCCTCTTCTCTCTCCTTCCTTCCTCTGTCCGTCGCCTCGCAGGTGTGCTCCCTCGGCCACCCCCTGGGCTGGGAATTAAAATTTTATCTTGGAATATAGGGGGATAACCTTCCCCCGCTAAGCATAAATTATTTATTAAAACATTAGCAGGACATAAACCAGATGTGGTTCTCCTGAAGACCCATCTTAATGAGCAAGAAGCAGCGAAGCTGAGGATAAAGTGGGTGGGGGAAGTTGTTTCTACTGTCGGGTTATTTAGAAAATGTGGGCTAGCTATTATTTTTCATAAAGAATTAGACTACAAGATAATCAAAGTAGAAATAGACCCGGCAGCTAGATCTATCCTTCTCCAGATTCAATTAAAAAATATGAAATTGGTGGGGGGCGGAGCCAACTACCGTGGAGATCAGACGTGTTTTACTGCAGCTCCAGATTTTGATCCTAGAATATGTGGATAAACTAATAGAGGTGATCTCTAAAACTCATTTATTCTCTTTAACTATCTGTTCAAGACATATACAAGCTGTTTGGCACCTTACAAGAAGCTGAAATTTATTAACACTGCAGACAAAGATATGACACAAGCCCCTTAGTGAGGCCATGTGGTCTCATACACCATTTTACAAGCTGTATTTTTTTTTGCACAACGCCAAACTAAAGCAAACAGCCGCGAAGTACCAGCGCTGATACCTCATCATGGAGGATCTGTACAGTGAATTGAAAGCCTCCCTTGAGAGATTGGAACACCGAATGGAGCGCCATTTCTATAGCTTAAGATCTGCTATTAGGGGCAGCCAGAGGAGTGGAGAGATGTCTGCTGTGGCAGTAGCTGAGCGAACAGAGCCTCAAGATTACATGCAAGTACCTCCTAAGCTCAACAGTATACCAGATGTTTCTGAGTTCGTGATCCAAACCTCAGTGCAGGTATCCACCTCTCTTTCAGCCTCGCACTTTACCGAAATCAAGTCCGGCCTGAGGGAGAGCATGGGAGGGAGTATAACGAGAGTGAAATGGCCTCCGGGCGAGAGTAACTCATTGATGGCGACACCGGAGCAGCTGACAATTGACCTGAGTTGGGAAGGAGTTAAAGACCTTAGCAATCTTTGCTACGGCATAACTTGGTATTCCTGGTGTGCGGCTGACACACTTTTCCACATCGTGGAGGAACTATGTATGTCACTAGAATCTCTGGCTGGAATGATATCAGGAACTCTGGCTCTTATGGCATTGTTGAAGGCATCGCTTAGGCTGGGTATCGGGTGAGATACAACATTGCCTCAGTTCGCAAAAATAGACAGTTGTTGCTGTACTAGGACCTTTTTTTTGTGTTTTGTTTGTTTTTGTTTTGTTTTTGCTCTCTTTCTTACACTTTAAGTATTTCAGAGGCTGGAGATTTCTGCCAGTACATAATACGCTCAGAAGTTAACAGGAACACTTATGCAAGATTCTACATTGCCCCTCTCACAATATTCGCAAAATAGTCAGCCTCCCCCTTCAAGTTTTGAGAAGATCTCTTGGAAATTGGTAGCAGAGGATTTCTTCATTGACATATGAATCACCTACTATTGCTGTTACTCAGAGCCTCTCATTAATCTGGTCTGATCTTGACATTATCCGTGCAAAGCTATATCTCTTAACATCAATCATACTTTAATATCCTTACAGAGAACTGTATTATTAATAATGTCTCTGTATTGTTTATGGTTTACCTATAAGTATTTTTTTTTTTTTTTGTGTATAAAAAACAGTTAATACGCATGTTAACATGTAAGGCTTAATATGTTTGTTAGATTGGATATATAATGTATTTTGCAACTATTGGTCGAATGCCAACACACTTTCAAGTTCATAATGTTTATAGGTTATAATATATATAGCCAGCATGCTTTACTTATGGATTTATCTTTACTTATAGTGTTGATGTTAATAATAAGCCCTTTAGATGCCCTAACCTTACAATGGATCTACGTGGTTCATTGTTATGCTTCCCTAAAGGTTTATGGTTATCTAAGATTAGTTTGAACCTTCACATCCCAGTACAGATACGGATATATAGCGCCCAGACCAGAACCTAATAGATTTTTGTTTAGGCAGTTATGAATAGTTCCACGCTGCATATCTTCTACATAGTTTATATAGTCTCATATATCCTATCTAAGTTTTCACATTTTCCAGTTAAGAGACATTCATATAACCAGCCTGATTATGTTAAAGTTTAAAAACATGTATATATATATGTGTGAACTTAATTCTCCGCAATTGTGGTTATTAGAGGAACTACTTTAGAGACTCCTACTTATACTTGATGTAGTTCTCCATCTTTCAATAGATTGTTCTCTACATGCTAAGTCACTTTTCTGAGAACTAGGAGACTATACTTCGTGTTATGATAGATATAGCAACAGTTTGTCTCCCGAATTTCTTTAATAACGGAGTAATTTGAAATACATATATAACTTGGCCAATAAGGACTCGGATTCTTATGTCTAGTCTCACTGTGCTCCCTCAGAAGCTAGTACCCTAGGCCTGCTCTTAATATATTATATGACTTAGCTGGAATTATTTTGGCTCTAATATCAAGGGGTCAACACTATAGCAATTACATTTGAACTCACTTGTACGTAAACATATACAGCGCCTATTTGTTGTTATATTCTCAACGCATGGTCTAATAGATACTGTTGGGCCGTGTTAACTGGGAAGACATGGCTCGGCATGTCAGATAAATTGGGGATTTTAGTTGAGATATATATGCAGTAGCTGACAGCGTGCACCGTATTAGAGATGTATAGCTATGTGGGTGTCCTCTATATCTCTAGTTTTTATTATACCCAGTTTTCCCCCCCTGTCTATATCCTGCTCAGGAAACTACCCTTACTCCCGCATGCCCTAGCTTAAATTTGTTCACGTTATACATAGAGGAAAGGTCTGTGTCGTAATCTATCTTAAAGCTCTGAGGTCTTAATACATTCACCAATTTGTCATATTTATTGGCTCCGCCCCCCCATCCCCCCATCCCTTCTACTCTACTTAAAGTGGCTCTGGCCCACTGACTGTCCCCTCCCTCAAGCCAGACTACTACCCATCTATACTTATAAGTACCCTACTTGTATGATTGCATTCACAAGGTTTCTCAATTTGGAGATGTCTAACTTTCCATAATCTTAGATTATTCTACACAATATCTACTTTATCTTTAGGATTCCTGAACACGTGTGCTTACTTTTTATCTTGCCTTGTTATATATGGTGGTAGCTGGTTTATGTAGGAAAAACTAAAAGAGGTCATTCCTACCCCTGCACAGGTTAGTTTGATAGTATTTACTACCTTTTTGTTATTATTGAACATGAATACTTGATTTGCACCGTTCTCATCTTTTGTACTAAGTATTAATACTGCTTTATATTTTGTATTTACCCTGTGTAGGTGGAACATTGTTTGTTACCTATGACTTTACCCTCAATAAAAAATATTTTTCAAAAAAAAAAAATATGAAATTGGTGATATGTAATGTGTATGCTCCAAATGAGTTTTCGGTTGATTTCTGGGAAAAAATTAATTTGAAGTTATTTCCTTTTATCTCTGAGAATTTGATACTAGGGGGGGGATTTTAATGCAACCCTCTGTCTAGATTTGGACAGATTTAAAAAAAAAAAATAGATTGGGTCATAGTAGGAATGCTAAATTTTTAAGACAATTCTGCACAAGTTTAAAACTAGTGGATATATGACGTTTAAAAATCCTGATATAATCTCATTCTCATGTGAGTCAAAACATCAAACCTTTTCCAGAATAGACTTTTTCCTAATTTCGGAAAGATTACTTATGCAGGAATTAGAGAGTGAGATGGGGGACATTTGTGTTTCTGACCATGCTATTATTTTATTATCATTTCCCTTTGGTAACAAGGAAAGGAGTAAAACACCTGGATTTGTTTTTCCTCGCTATTTATATACCAATCATAAATGTGTTAATTTTTTAAAAGTATCCTGGCAGCGCTATTATAATGAGAATTCAAACTATCTTGATAAACCAGAATATTTTTGGCCAGCTTTTAAAGCTTTTTTGCGGGGAGAGATTCAATCATATGTCCGTATAGGAAAGAAAAATACTGTTCAAATCCCACAGCGGCTAACTAGGGAAAATATAGAGATAATAGGAAGGAAAGAGATCTTTTCTTAAAACAAAAATCAATAGAAGAAGAAGAAACCAAAATTAATCTTCATTTTAGAGGGGTACATGGCTGTTCAGCTAAATATTTGGCTAGACTGACCAAAGCCAGAAAAAAGAGAAATCTCATCCTTTCTATTCATACGGATAAAGGTAGGGTTACTGAGACTAAGGGAATTGTAGAAATTTTTCATACTTACTACCAACAGCTTTATTCTAGAATCAAAATAGATAATAGTAAGCAAGATATGTTCTGGAACATGATAAAGATACCTAAAATATCTTGTTATGACTTAACCATAATCAATGCGCCGATTTCTAAGGAATAAATTAGCAAAGCGATAGATAACTTAAAGTTGAACAAAGCAGCGAGTCCTGATGGATTCCCCACTGAGTTTTATAGATGCTTTGGTGAAGATATACTCCCGATATTATAAAAACTCTTTAACTCATATTTTTGCACACAGAATCCTATTTCAAGTTATTTCTCAGCAGCAAATATATCTCTTATTTTAAAGAAAGATAAAAACCTGGAAGACCCGGCCTCATACAGACCAATCTCAGTTTTGAACATAGATTACAAATTATTAATGTCCATTATTGCAGTGAGATTGTCCATCTGTTTGTATAAAATCATTCATCCAGATCAAAACGGATTTATGGTAGCTAGCAATCTGTAATGATCAGCAATTCGATTGCTGTTTCTTTAGTCTGATTATGAGTATTCTCTGGTAAATAGTTTGTATGTATCATGTGATTAAGTCTGTCTGCTAGTGAGGAGACAGAGCCTTAATCACCTGGATTAATGTAGCCCGGAATATTCACCTCAAAATTATAAGTAGTAAGATCAGGTGAATTATATCTGGATCCAGAGATAAGTTTGTACTATATAAACTTTTAGATAATAAGTAGCAGTTTATATAGGTTTGTGACAGATAAGTGAGGTCCCCTTTAAGGTAATACTGTGCCTTTAAATAATACACCTTGCGGTAAAAATTTGTAAACAGTGTTAAGAATACTGTATCAGCTTGCTGCGCTGTTAAACAGTACACCATACGGTAAAGATAAGTTCACAGTCTTAACGGCAATGCTAACACTTGTATACGGAACCTGGCTCTAGCAGCTGTATGCGTGCAGCCTCTCTGATCCTCTCTGCAGATTGCGGCCTGTGTCCGTTAAGCTGGAAGTTGTTAGAGCGGCGTTCGTGCTGCAGTTGCAACAGGTGACTTCTGCTTTAGATGAGAAGTAGTTTCAGTTGAAGGAGACAGAGCTAAGCACAGAACAAGTGATACTCTGTTTTAGACAAGTAATAAGAAAGGCTGGAGAGTGAGTGGGTATCAACCTTCAATAAACCAGCAAAGGTGTATGGAAAATGGAAAGCTTTTAAAGGAAAAGAGAGCCAGATAATTGATTCTTAAGGTGGTATGTGAGATGTAGTAACATAAGTTAAGGTGGAACTGAGGAGTTCATGACACATCCCCCCCACAAAAGAACCTCAATGAGGTGTCAAGGCGCTGGACGATCAGGATGCCTACGGTGGAACACACACACCAGACGGGGAGCCGATAGATTGGATGCTGGCTCCCAGGAATCCTCAGATGAGTCATACCCCGACCAGCGGACAAGGTATTGGAGTTCACCGTGATACCTTCGGGAGTCGACTATAGAATGTACTTCGTATTCGGGGTCAGGTGTAGGAGATTCTGGAGGAGATGGAGAGACATGGGTAGAGGGATCACAGGGTTTGACAAGTGACACATGAAATGTGGGATGTATACGGTAAGTTGCTGGGAGTTGTAGGGTAACAGTGACAGGGTTGCTTATAGCCACTATCGGGAAGGGTCCCACAAACAGTTTATTGAATTTCCTACAGGGTGTAGGTAATGTAAGATTTTTGGTGGCGAGCCAAACTAAGTCACCAACTTTGTAGGCGGGTTGGGGACGATGGCGTAGGTCATAGTATCGTTTCTGGGTGGCTTGTGCTTGCTTGATGTTCTCTTGTATGACAGTATAGGTCTGTTTAATGGAGTTGACCAAGTCATTTACTTGTGGACAGGGACTGTTTGCAGGAGGTAGCGGGTGAAAACGAGGGTGCCTTCCTGAGTTGACATAAAAGGGTGAAAATCCTGTGGATGAATTAGTAGTGTTATTGAAAGAAAATTCAGCCTGGGGAAGGAGCGAAGCCCAAGAGTCGTGTTTATGGGAGCAAAAACATCTCAGGTATTGCTCCAACCATTGGTTGGTACGTTCACATAGCCCATTTGTTTTCAGGTGGTACAATGTAGTCAGGTGTTGCTGAATGCCAAGAGATTGACATAGGGATCTCCAAAACTTGGATGTAAATTGCGACCCTCTGTCACTGAGTACAGATACTGGAAGGCCATGCAGTCGAACAATCTCTTTGATAAATAGATCTGCAGTCTGCTGTGCTGTAGGAAGTGAAGCTGTAGGAATGAAGTGGGCCATTCTAGAGAACAGGTCAACTACGACAAAGATGACAGTCATGCCACAGGAGCTTGGAAGATCAACGATAAAATCCATAGAGACGTATGCCCACAGATAGTCTGGTAAGGGTATGTTTTGCAATAGGCCCAGAGGGAGTTGATGAGATGGTTTACAGGTTTGACAGGTGGAACAGGAACTTATATATTGTTTTACTGAGTGTCTCATAGAAGGCCACCAGAAGTGCTTTTGTAGAAGGTCATAGGTCTTATGTATTCCCAAATGACCAGCTAAGGAGGAATCATGAGTTATAGATAACACTTTTGTCCGGAGAGATGGTGGTATGTAATATCTTGACTTATTACAGAGGATACCGTTTTGATCAGGGGTCAGAGGGTAAGTAGCCTTTGTTGTATCCAGTTGTTGTTGGTTCTTTAATTCAGTGCTATCAGGTGAGAGTACACCAATTATGGATGTAACAGGAACTATTGTTGAGTTGGGAGGAGCAGTGGAAGGCTTAATATCTTTTCGAGACAGAGCGTCCGCCTTACCGTTTCTTGATCCAGGTCGATATGTGATGGTGAAATTGAATCGTGAAAAGTACAAGCTCCACCTGAGCTGACGAGCTGACAAAGTACGACTAGTTTGAAGATATTGTAGGTTTTTATGGTAAGTCTGTCTGCTAGTGAGGAGACAGAGCCTTAATCACCTGGATTAATGTAGCCCGGAATATTCACCTCAAAATTATAAGTAGTAAGATCAGGTGAATTATATCTGGGTCCAGAGATAAGTTTGTACTATATAAACTTTTAGATAATAAGTAGCAGTTTATATAGGTTTGTGACAGATAAGTGAGGTCCCCTTTAAGGTAATACTGTGCCTTTAAATAATACACCTTGCGGTAAAAAATTGTAAACAGTGTTAAGAATACTGTATCAGCTTGCTGCGCTGTTAAACATTACACCATACGGTAAAGATAAGTTCACAGTCTTAACGGCAATGCTAACACTTGTATACGGAACCTGGCTCTAGCAGCTGTATGCGTGCAGCCTCTCTGATCCTCTCTGCAGATTGCGGCCTGTGTCCGTTAAGCTGGAAGTTGTTAGAGCGGCGTTCGTGCTGCAGTTGCAACAGGTGACTTCTGCTTTAGATGAGAAGTAGTTTCAGTTGAAGGAGACAGAGCTAAGCACAGAACAAGTGATACTCTGTTTTAGACAAGTAATAAGAAAGGCTGGAGAGTGAGTGGGTATCAACCTTCAATAAACCAGCAAAGGTGTATGGGAAATGGAAAGCTTTTAAAGGAAAAGAGAGCCAGATAATTGATTCTTAAGGTGGTATGTGAGATGTAGTAACATAAGTTAAGGTGGAACTGAGGAGTTCATGACACAATCCAACAAAAAACATTTGTAAATTGATCAATTTTTTGGATTATGCTTGGAATGTAGATCAGGGTAAGAAGAAGCCTTTATGGCAGGATGTTGCTCTTCTCTCCCTGGATGCTGTCAAAGCATTTGATTCTATTGTGTGGGAGTATTTATTTTGGGCATTACAGGAGTTTGGATTTAAAGGAGAACTTGTACAATTTATTCAAAGATTATATCATAACCCTATAGCTTTTATATTGATTAATGGAAATGTATCTCCTAAAATAATATTACAGAAAGGCACTAGACAAGGGTGTCCCCTGTCTCCGTTACTTTTTAACATCGCCTTGGAACCCCTAGCAATACGATTTAGAGAAGTATTATCAGGAGTGCCGCTCGCCGCACAGTCCCTTAAAATATTATTATATACAGACGATGTGTTACTATTTTTGGTTAATATACAAAACTCAATTCTGTCTGTTTTACAAACTCTAAAAATCTTTAGCTCTTTCTCTGGCTATAGGATAAATCTAGAAAAGAGTGAATTAATGTGTTTAAACTATGTTCGAATTTCAGTACCGAACATGCCATTTAAACAAGTGGACGCTATTAAATATTTAGGTCTAGTTCTACATAAAAATACTAGCTTTTGGTACAAAGCCAACTATGGGCCACTATTTCAAAAAATTTGTTCAGATTTACAACTTTGGGCAGCGTTCCCACTCTCTTTGATAGCACGCGTTAATCTAATTAAATCCATTATTTTTCCTTGTTTGCTCTACCCATTGCAGAATCTTCCTTTATTTATTTTAAATAAGGATTTGAAATTAATTAATACGTCATTTTCCAAAATTCATTTAGAATACTAAAAATTGCCCTTAGGAAATTAATGCAAAATACAGGAGTAGCAGGACTAGCCTTGCCTAATCTTAAACTCTATAATTTGGCTGCTATAGTTAAAATAGCGATAGATTGGCTCACTGGATCTAATGTAGTATCCTCTGAAGAGATGGAAACCTTTTTGATTGCCCCGTTTTCTTTAAAAGCCATCCTACACTCGCAAATACAGAAACTAACGCAGAATGTTAGCTGTCTTATCTCTATTAAAAATGTTGTACATGCTTGGCAAAAACTTTGTACTATTTTAAATTTGGATTACTCCTTCTCTGAAGATTTTAGGGCAACCCAAACTTCCTTTGTGGGTTATATCATAAAATATTTAAAGATTGGGCTGGAATAGGATTACAATATGTAAAACAACTACTTGATAGAGACTATCAAATAGTACCAGCAGAAGATATTTTTAGTAAATTTGGAATACCCAGGTCAAGTTTATTTGCTTACTTCCAAATTCGTCACTTTATTTCAGCGCAGAAGTGGCGTGTCCACTCCATAACGGCCTGGGCAGATATTAAGCTTTGTATACAAAAATTTAGTACAGGAGATTTGTCGATCTCTCTGATGTATGACATTATGCTCAATAAACAGAGTCAGCTCATTAGGGATAATCTATGTAAATCTTGGGTTTCAATAATTCCCTCAGTAGAATATGAAATAATCAATCAGAGCTTTGATTCAATGAGTAAATGTAAAGTACCAGTGTCTTGGAATGAATTGCATATGAAATTGATTAATAATTTCTATTTTTCACCTTGGAAATTATCTAAGTTGTATCCTTCCTCGGTCAATCTATGTCCGCGATGTGCACATGGTAGTGCAGATATACTCCATATGTTCTGGACATGTCCTAAGGTTAGACAACTCTGGCTGAAAATTATTTACTGGTTTAATAAATTATACAAAGTTACAATAGGTCTTTCTGTGGAAGATATTATTTTTCTTTTTCGGTCAAAAGATGTCCTTAATAGTAATACCATGAATAGCTTAAATTCAATTATATTAGCAGTTAGATACTGTATACTTAAAAACTGGAATGCTAGGCATGTGCCAGGTTTAGCTATGGTTTTTAAAATACTGCAAGACCAAATTGTGTTTGAATCATATCATCTATATGACGCTGCTGAGGAAAAAATCAAGATGTTTCTCTGGAGATGGTCTCCTGTTATATTATCATTTCCAATTACGCTGCCAAAATTGATTCTCTCCCCCTTCTTATCATCAGCGAGCTTTGCGGAATTGACCTTGTTAAATGTCTTGCCACATAGCTGGATTGAGCGGCTTGGAGGAGAGCGTCGGGGGGGTTAGCCGTGGTGGTCGCGGGGGGGTGGGAGGAGAGGAATTTTTCTTTTCTTTTTTTTTTTCTTCTCACTTTTTAGTTGTATGTTATTTCCCAGTAATAGTAGATAAAAGTGAACAGTATGTTTTCAAGATATTTTATTTGAGCATGACTTAATGCAGGCTGATAAAGCATGTTTATTTTCTTTGTTAACGGTAATTTGCAAGGTAGTTGTATCTTGATTTTTGTGCTGCTGTCAAGATTCACTTTATATATATGAATATTGTTCTATTTGTGTTTTTCATTTTATCTTGTTAAAAATTTAATAAAAAGATATAAAAAAAAGAAGGAAAAAAAAATATTATAAATTGCACCATCTATGTCACCACTGTCACAAGATTTAAAATTTCCAAATAAAATTGCACATAACATTTTGAGTATTTTATTTGAATAATTTGTTGGAAAAGAGGTTGGTTTATTAGGTATATTGCAATTAGACCTGATTTTTTGCAATTAGTGCCGGCTTAACTTTTTTATCTGGCATTAAATGTTGTATTGTATTACATATAAGCTAGATACAGTTGTTCACTGTACTTAATATTGTGGTGCTTTTTACTGTTAGGGGAAGAGGGTAATCCTGGCAGGATGGAATGTATCTTGGCCTTCTGACCTAGACCAATATTTACCAAGCATGTCTCTGTCTTTGGAGGGGACGTGGACCAAAAAATTCCATTCCCCCCTTTACCTATAAAACTAATACCTGAACTTCTTACCCTTATTCCTAGTTCTGTCCACCAAAGGGTTAGGTTCCTTCTCTGGTACATGTTTGAGATTTGATTTGGCTTATACTAATACCTTAAATATAATTAGATTTGTATTTATTTATTTCTAACCTGACACAATTACCTTGTATACTGGTGTTCCAGTATTCTAAAGGCACTTGCAGTATGCTTTAATTATACTGGAAGGCTGAGGGTTTTATCCTAAGGGTTTCCTGATGATGTCATCAAGGCCTGGCATTATGGGTAAGACTTGGTTGCTGGCTGTTATCATTCTCTTCTTTGTGTCCCTGCTTTATTGCAGAAGGAGCCTGGAGCCATAAATCCTGTAGATTATGCTAGTTATATGTTTGGAATATCACTCTGCTCTTCTACCCTGAAAGCTGTATTTTTTTCTACATGGAGGAAAAGGTTTCTGCTTCAAATGACCAAGATAAACACCCTTCTGTGCCTCCCTACAGAAGATAAGCTATTTCTGTATCTTACCCTTTTTATTATTGCTTTTCTATTCATGATTTTGTTTTCTACTCATATCTTTCTATTTTCCATCTCTTTTATTCTGGTTTTCAGTTCTGAGCCAAGAAAAAATAAATAAATAAATATATATATATATATATATATATATGTGTGTGTGTGTGTACATATGTATTTATGTGTAAATATGTCTGAAAATACATAAATACACATATAAATACATATATACATCTGAACACAAACATATATATATATATACATATATATATATATATATATATATATATATATATATATATATATATACTGTATATATACAATAGTCCAGGGAGCTCCGCACACGCTTATCATATACATCTGCGTGGGGTGCATTCAAAGCACAATACAGAAGAACAAGAAAAAGGAAGCACTCACCGGGACTTAAACAAAGATTGATTTATTCACCCAGTACGGTAATGTTTCAGAGATGCTATCTCTGTCCTCAGACCTTACAAAAATCTACATTAACAAGCAATATAAATAACTTACCCCTCCACTATCTCCCACGACTCAACCAGAAGCTGCCACAGCGTCTCTATCGCACCACTGTGCATGTCCGTTGGTTACCATGGCAACCGGAACTCGCAATTGCCTAGCAAAAATAAATTAAAATAGTGCCCCATTAAGAATGACAGAGTAAAACTTTGACATATAGTAAAGCAATAATCAAACAACCCCCAAATCATGCTAAACATATGGGTACTATATATTAATCAATATCCACCTTAATATCTTTAATCTATACCTTAATATGGCACATATACAGGAGATAACTACATATGTTGGACCTCTAGTTACTACACAGGAACAAAGTGTCTAACGCAGGGGTGATGCAAGCAGACCAGCAGCTAAAAATTTGTAGAAGTATGGTAGAAGTACTACAGGAAACAATGCCAATCAAGATTGGCATTGAGACCTCTAGGCACCAGCGTGTTCAAAGTGAAAATCCACTTTGCCTCCTTTTTTAAGAGCAAATTTTCTCTATCACCCCCCCCCTATTCAACCAGGGTACATGATCTATAATTACATAGTGGAGGTCCTAAACAGTATGGCCAGCCATTGCAAAATGCCTTGCAACAGGTTGTTCAGACTCCTGTTTAAGAATGGCCAGCTTAATGGCAGCTTAATGGTTGGTCATACGAGTGCAGAGATCATCTAGTTTTCCCCACATTGTATAACCCACAAGGGCAATTCATTAAATATAGAATGTATTCAGCTGTGCATGTCACTCAATGTTTGATACTATACTTCCTGTTGGTAAGACGATGCATAAAAGTCTTAGTGTTACTCAATCCATTACAAGTGGTACAACCAAGACATCTGTAGCAACCCGCCTTCGGTTGGTTGAGCCAAGTGGATTTTTTGTAGCTAGCAACAGGGTCCACTTTTACCAAGGCATCCCGTATGGACCTAGAGCTTCTGAAGCCTACTCTTGGTGGCCCCATATCAGTGAAAGGCATTGACAAATCTGAGCTTACTTTGTGCCAGTCCTTGCATAATATTGCAGGTAGATCTTTTTTATCCACCGAATAGGTGGTAGGAAAAGTCATCCTCTTTTTTCTTCTATCTGCTGGCATCTGCCCATCAGAGCAATCTCCTGTTTTAGATTCCAAAACTTTTGTAGTTGGATATCTATTTTTGTCTCTTCATAGCCCCGCTGGATAAACCTTGTTTTCATTTCCAATAGTTGTTGTTATAAGGTGGTATAAAGCCTCTCTATCTATTTTTTAGATTCTCAAATCCAGAAAATCTATGGTTTGGTAATTATGCTGCATCTTGAATTGTAACGAAGGTACAATCTTGTTGAGTTGTTCAAACCATATCTTTAAGTTAGCCTCATTACCATCCCAAATTAGGAACAAATCCTCTATATATCTTTGGAAGTATTTTATACTCTTATGTGTGAATATATTTGTAGTGGCTTGTGTGACATGGGGATGCCGTTTCCAGATGCTTCCGGTTGACTTGTGGGTGATGGTGGAGGGGTAATTTATATTGCTTGCTAATGTACATTTTTGTAAGTTTGTCTTTAATGTTTCATGTTCCACTCTCAAGCTGGTGTTTTCTGCAGTCTGTCGGTGTAGCTTGTCTAGCAGAGATTCCCGTTCTAAACGTGCTTTTTCCTCTGCGCTCCTCTTCTCTCCCGCTAGCACTGTTACGTGATTGTTTATCGTGACCATTTCATCCTCTACTTGACTCTTCTCCTTCATCAGCGCATTGTAACGGGACTTCCACGTATCAATGGCGGATAGAGATTTTCTGAGCTCAGCGTCCTGGGGCTCAGCAGCAGGTGGGTCAGTCTCTGCTGCACGGATCTGGGCATGGGTAGTCACAGGGTTAACATCAGCGGGACCCATAGGAGCGTAGGCAGAAACAAGGGGGGCCAAGTTATTTCCAAGGAGAACATCAGCAGGTAAGTCCTTCATGACCCCCACATTCACAGGTCTAGCACCCCCTCCCCAATCCAAATGTACCTGGGCAACAGGTAGGCGGAACACAGTGCCCCCTGCTACCCTCACAGCCAAGGCATCCCGTATGGACCTAGAGCTTCTGAAGCCTACTCTTGGTGGCCCCATATAAGTGAAAGGCAATGACAAATCTGAGCTTACTTTGTGCCAGTCCTTGCGTAATATTGCAGGTAGATCTTTTTTATCCACCGAATAGGTGGTAGGAAAAGTCATCCTCTTTTTTCTTCTATCTGCTGGCATCTGCCCATCAGAGCAATCTCCTGTTTTAGATTCCAAAACTTTTGTAGTTGGATATCTATTTTTGTCTCTTCATAGCCCCGCTGGATAAACCTTGTTTTCATTTCCAATAGTTGTTGTTATAAGGTGGTATAAAGCCTCTCTATCTATTTTTAGATTCTCAAATCCAGAAAATCTATGGTTTGGTAATTATGCTGCATCTTGAATTGTAACGAAGGTACAATCTTGTTGAGTTGTTCAAACCATATCTTTAAGTTAGCCTCATTACCATCCCAAATTAGTAACAAATCCTCTATATATCTTTGGAAGTATTTTATACTCTTATGTGTGAATATATTTGTAGTGGCTTGTGTGACATGGGGATGCCGTTTCCGGATGCTTCCGGTTGACTCGTGGGTGATGGTGGAGGGGTAATTTATATTGCTTGCTAATGTACATTTTTGTAAGTTTGTCTTTAATGTTTCATGTTCCACTCTCAAGCTGGTGTTTTCTGCAGTCTGTCGGTGTAGCTTGTCTAGCAGAGATTCCCGTTCTAAACATGCTTTTTCCTCTGCGCTCCTCTTCTCTCCCGCTAGCACTGTTACGTGATTGTTTATCGTGACCATTTCATCCTCTACTTGACTCTTCTCCTTCATCAGCGCATTGTAACGGGACTTCCACGTATCAATGGCGGATAGAGATTTTCTGAGCTCAGCGTCCTGGGGCTCAGCAGCAGGTGGGTCAGTCTCTGCTGCACAGATCTGGGCATGGGTAGTCACAGGGTTAACATCAGCGGGACCCATAGGAGCGTAGGCAGAAACAAGGGGGGCCAAGTTATTTCCAAGGAGAACATCAGCAGGTAAGTCCTTCATGACCCCCACATTCACAGGTCTAGCACCCCCTCCCCAATCCAAATGTACCTGGGCAACAGGTAGGCGGAACACAGTGCCCCCTGCTACCCTCACAGCCAAGGCATCCCGTATGGACCTAGAGCTTCTGAAGCCTACTCTTGGTGGCCCCATATCAGTGAAAGGCAATGACAAATCTGAGCTTACTTTGTGCCAGTCCTTGCGTAATATTGCAGGTAGATCTTTTTTATCCACCGAATAGGTGGTAGGAAAAGTCATCCTCTTTTTTCTTCTATCTGCTGGCATCTGCCCATCAGAGCAATCTCCTGTTTTAGATTCCAAAACTTTTGTAGTTGGATATCTATTTTTGTCTCTTCATAGCCCCACTGGATAAACCTTGTTTTCATTTCCAATAGTTGCTGGTATAAGGTGGTATAAAGCTTTTCTTTCTATTTGTAGATTCTCAAATCCAGAAAATCTATGGTTTGGTAATTATGCTGCATCTTGAATTGTAACGTAGGTACAATCTTATTGAGTTGTTCAAACCATATCTTTAAGTTAGCCTCATTACCATCCCAAATTAGGAACAAATCCTCTATATATCTTTGGAAGTATTTTATACTCTTATGTGTGAATAGATTTGTAGTGGCTTGTGTGACATGGGGATGCCGTTTCCGGATGCTTCAGGTTGACTCGTGGGTGATGGTGGAGGGGTAATTTATATTGCTTGCTAATGTACATTTTTGTAAGGTCTGAGGGCGGAGATAGCATCATACTGGGAGAATAAATCACTCTTTGTTTAAGTACCGGCGAGTGCTTTCTTTTTCTTGTTTATATATATATATATATATATATATATATATATATATATATATATATATATATATATATATATATATATATAAACGGCAGATTAACTCCAAACGAAAAAGTTAGAGCCTTGGGTGCTGCAAAAAGCGTATACATATAATTCAAGGTAAAGAGCACACTCCAAAGGACTTATTAACATCCCACTTTAATGTGAACGTTTTTGAGTTTCAAAAACTCATCATCAGACAGGTAGAATATATACAATTGCACTTACCAGCACCGGACATTTATACACCATCGTGCAAGGACATCACGTTCTACATGGTAGACACGCCCCCAGGGGGTGTGTACATCCGTGTCAGCATAACATCCTAAATATATACAAAACAAATTGATCACCCTAAATTACAGTCCAATCATCCTAATAATGTTACAGATTAAAAACAATGTGAAGATGACAACAATGGATTAGATCAAATAGACAAAAAGCTGTTATGTAAAGCCGTCCTTAAGACGTTCGGGTCTGTTCATATTTGGCAACAAATTGGTCACCAAGGAAACAGAACACATTTCAAGAATTCCAGCTAAGACCCATTCGTCCATATGGCAGCACAATGTAAATGCTTCTGTCAGCATCAAACACTGATCAAACTGTGAACAATTGCATAGTAGGACAGTTGTATAAATATGTAGACAATGTCATATTAAACTAATCCTATCAAAAAGACAGTATCTTGTCGGGGGCTATTCATAAAATTAGAACGAAATATGCATCCACATCAGCGTACATTCCATAGTGTGAAACATCGGAGTAGAAGTCGATACGTACAATCTTACTAGATTTGGACTGTTACGTTTAAAGAACAAGCATGTGTTAACGTCAATGTGTGGGGTAGACAGAATGAAAACTTATATTAGACATTCATGTGTCTCAGTGCTCTGATTATGAAATAGTTGAAAATGTTATCACAAAAAGTGATAGCCATAGAACAAGCCACTGAGCTGTTGTTCGTTCCTGGTAGAGCGCTTCTCTCTTTGTATGCAAATTATTATGACCCTGGGGAAGTCTCCCTATGGGTGATGGGGGAAACCAGACGTGGACTCCTTGCCCAGTGTGCTTAGAGGAATGTGGCTGCACCTCACTGACGAGGCCCATAGAAGGCCGAAACGATCGTCTGGGGTTGTCATGTTCCTTGTTCAGAGGAGAATTGCCTGGTATTTCGGGGCTGGACTGACCTTACTTGGCGGGATCAGACTGATATACTTCAGGAAAGTTTTCTTCTGTGAAAAGCACACTGGTCTAAAAGAGGCTGCTTCCGGGTGGTAAATCGCCATAGAACAAGCCACTGAGCTGTTGTTCGTTCCTGGTAGAGCGCTTCTCTCTTTGTATGCAAATTATTATGACCCTGGGGAAGTCTCCCTATGGGTGATGGGGGAAACTAGACGTGGACTCCTTGCCCAGTGTGCTTAGAGGAATGTGGCTGCACCTCACTGATGAGGCCCATAGAAGGCCGAAACGATCGTCTGGGGTTGTCATGTTCCTTGTTCAGAGGAGAATTGCCTGGTATTTCGGGGCTGGACTGACCTTACTTGGCGGGATCAGACTGATATACTTCAGGAAAGTTTTCTTCTGTGAAAAGCACACTGGTCTAAAAGAGGCTGCTTCCGGGTGGTAAATCGCCATAGAACAAGCCACTGAGCTGTTGTTCGTTCCTGGTAGAGCGCTTCTCTCTTTGTATGCAAATTATTATGACCCTGGGGAAGTCTCCCTATGGGTGATGGGGGAAACCAGACGTGGACTCCTTGCCCAGTGTGCTTAGAGGAATGTGGCTGCACCTCACTGACGAGGCCCATAGAAGGCCGAAACGATCGTCTGGGGTTGTCATGTTCCTTGTTCAGAGGAGAATTGCCTGGTATTTCGGGGCTGGACTGACCTTACTTGGCGGGATCAGACTGATATACTTCAGGAAAGTTTTCTTCTGTGAAAAGCACACTGGTCTAAAAGAGGCTGCTTCCGGGTGGTAAATCGCCATAGAACAAGCCACTGAGCTGTTGTTCGTTCCTGGTAGAGCGCTTCTCTCTTTGTATGCAAATTATTATGACCCTGGGGAAGTCTCCCTATGGGTGATGGGGGAAACCAGACGTGGACTCCTTGCCCAGTGTGCTTAGAGGAATGTGGCTGCACCTCACTGACGAGGCCCATAGAAGGCCGAAACGATCGTCTGGGGTTGTCATGTTCCTTGTTCAGAGGAGAATTGCCTGGTATTTCGGGGCTGGACTGACCTTACTTGGCGGGATCAGACTGATATACTTCAGGAAAGTTTTCTTCTGTGAAAAGCACACTGGTCTAAAAGAGGCTGCTTCCGGGTGGTCAATCGCCATAGAACAAGCCACTGAGCTGTTGTTCGTTCCTGGTAGAGCGCTTCTCTCTTTGTATGCAAATTATTATGACCCTGGGGAAGTCTCCCTATGGGTGATGGGGGAAACCAGACGTGGACTCCTTGCCCAGTGTGCTTAGAGGAATGTGGCTGCACCTCACTGACGAGGCCCATAGAAGGCCGAAACGATCGTCTGGGGTTGTCATGTTCCTTGTTCAGAGGAGAATTGCCTGGTATTTCGGGGCTGGACTGACCTTACTTGGCGGGATCAGACTGATATACTTCAGGAAAGTTTTCTTCTGTGAAAAGCACACTGGTCTAAAAGAGGCTGCTTCCGGGTGGTAAATCGCCATAGAACAAGCCACTGAGCTGTTGTTCGTTCCTGGTAGAGCGCTTCTCTCTTTGTATGCAAATTATTATGACCCTGGGGAAGTCTCCCTATAGGTGATGGGGGAAACCAGACGTGGACTCCTTGCCCAGTGTGCTTAGAGGAATGTGGCTGCACCTCACTGACGAGGCCCATAGAAGGCCGAAACGATCGTCTGGGGTTGTCATGTTCCTTGTTCAGAGGAGAATTGCCTGGTATTTCGGGGCTGGACTGACCTTACTTGGCGGGATCAGACTGATATACTTCAGGAAAGTTTTCTTCTGTGAAAAGCACACTGGTCTAAAAGAGGCTGCTTCCGGGTGGTAAATCGCCATAGAACAAGCCACTGAGCTGTTGTTCGTTCCTGGTAGAGCGCTTCTCTCTTTGTATGCATAACAAAAACTACACATATAAATAAAAAAGACAAGATGAACCTTGCATGTATAAATATATATTACCATCTTATAGCTATAAAGTATGGGAGTCTGCACAATATAAAGTATGGGAGTCTGTACAATATAAAGTATGGGAGTCTGCACCATATAGAGTATGGGAGTCTGCACAATATAGAGTATAGGAGTCTGAACAATATAGAGTTTGTGAGTCTGCACAATATAGAGTTTGGAAGTCTGTACAATATAGAGTTTGGGAGTCTGCACAATATAAAGTTTAGGAGTCTGCACAATATAAAGTTTGGAAGTCTGCACAATATAAAGTTTGGAGTCTGCACAATATAAAGTTTGGAGTCTGCACAATATAGAGTTTAGGAGTCTACATAATATAATGTTTGTGAGTCTGCACAATATAGAGTTTGGGAGTCTGTACAATATAGAGTTTGGGAGTTTGCACAATATAGAGTTTAGGGGTCTGCACAATATAACGTTTGGGAGTTTGTACAATATAGAGTTTGGGAGTCTGCACAATATAGAGTTTGGGAGTCTGCACAATATAAAATATGGAAGTCTGCACAATATAAAGTTTGAGAGTCTGCACAATATAAAGTATGGGAGTCTGCACAACTCACCTATATCAGGTCTACTGCTATGTCTCACACTGCACTAGAGCTCAGGAAGGAGAAGAAAAGTATAGAGAGGAACGCAGTAACTATTTACATTGAGCTATAATGGAACAGTGACACCTAGAGGTAGAAATGAAAAGTGCAGGCACAAACCACCAGGATGATCACTTTCTCCCGGCGCTGCATGAGAGACACTCAGTGAGAGCGGTGGTGGAGACTGGAGATCGCACCTCATGATACAGAGATGGCTCTTTAATTTTGCGTCCCTAAGAATTATGTGCCCGGGCAACTGCTCCTGTGCCCTCCCCCCCACGCTACGCCACTGGGTAATGTTTTTCTCAAAATGTTGTATGATTCACTTATGCATCTGTTGGTAGTGTGGTAAGCCTCTACCTATCCTTGCTCTTGAAGGACAAGGACTTTTTTGGAGGCTCCTTATATACTATGATTACACGATTGCCTTAATCATCAGTTTTGAAACAAGTGTATATTTTTAAAAATACATTAAATGCACAATGTAAAGCATCAAATAATGTCTTAATAATGTGTTTTCAATATAGTATAGGTTGAATTTTTAAATTACTCTTTTTGTTTTTTTGTTTTTTAATTTTCCATACTGTCCCAACTTTTTTGGAATTAGGGTTGTACAATGTACATACATACATATCCTTCTTTAGACATGTACAGTATATGTATGTATTATAAGCCTGCCTTTTCTGACATCTGAGACCTCATCTTTGTGCCCTTACAACTTTTGTGTGCAATATTTTTTTTTTAATAATTTTATTAGATGGTGTTATTATGCGTGTAACTGTACTTTGTAATGTATTTTTGTTTTGTGACACTTTTCTCTTTCACAAAAAAAGTTAATCAGAGCTCTGAGGACATGTTAATCATTCTAGAGTAAATTGCAATTGCTCTCAAGGAATTGTGTTTACTTTCAACTTGTAATACGAGTGGTAAACCCATTGAGCACAAACACCCACGATAAACCCCTTGATGCTCACGCGTAACTGTTAGCGCTCCACTCATAATCTGGCCCTCTATGGGTGTTCATAACGGTATATGTATAAATCATAAAATTAATAATTTTCCCTGAGGATATATATATATATATATATATATATATATATATATATATATATATATATATATATATATATATATATATATTTACATTATATCTAATTATTGTTTAAATTCATTGTACTAGCATGTTTTACGAATTTATTCTTGTAGCAAAATGATTCATTATTTTTATTTTAATGTTCTTCAATTATTTTCTTTACAGCATTAAAGCTTTATTCACAATACACGATGGTTTAACAATCAATTTGTCAGTTTATGAAATGTGTCTGTTTACTTTCAGTATCTTGAAAGTGCCCTCTAGTGAATTAAAACTGCAATTTATAGAAAATAAAGTGACTTTTTGTGCAAGAAAAAAGTAATACAAACAGACATATTTTTTCAGAAGTATTTTTGTATTCTTAGTTTTTACTGTAATAATTAAGTCCAAGGTGTTTTATTATATTGACTATGTGTTATTTGTTTTGGGAAATTGCTAATTGTATAATTAAGCACAATATTGGAAATAGGTATGTTCAAGAAACTATTATTTGTATAACTAAGAAAAAAGGTTGTAAAGTTCAGATTACCATCACTTCACTGAGCAACGAATGGATGCTAATTCAATTAACCAGTTCTCACACCATTAAACAAAATGTACCTCAAACAGTATAGTTGGAGTTTTTTTTTTTAATCTAACTGTCGTACATTTACGTAACAACTGTGCACAAATTTTATTTCAGCGTTCAGTGAATGAACCCAATTACAGTCGAGCATTTCAAATTAAAAATTTGCATGACAACCAACTTCTACTGCAGAAAATAACTTAAAAAAGTTTATGTTAATATTAACGTAAAAATATAATTCCTTTCTCTTCCAAACTGTGTAATTTGTACACCAAAAATTATTAAAATAGCAAAATGAGAGAGAGAGAAAGAGAGAGAGAGAGAGAGAGCGAGAGAAAGGGAGAGAGAGATTAAGAGAGAGAGAGAGAAAGAGAGAGAGAGCGAGAGAGAGAAAAAGAGAGAGAGAGACAGAGAGAGAGAGAGAAAGAGAGAGAGAGAGAGAGCGAGAGAGAGAAAGAGAGAGAGAGACAGAGAGAAGAAGAGGAAGCATAAGAGGGAGAAAATAGAAGGGAAAACAATTTATAGGGGTAGATTTATCATAGTGCGAGCAGACATGATACAATGCTGCTTTATAACTTCTGTTTCCGGTGAGCTTGATAAATTGGCCCCATAGTCTTTTCCTCCAGGAGAAAAATTGGTAGTTTTTAAAGAGCTTACGCCTAGATTACGAGTTTTTCGTTAGAGGCTGTGCAGTGCTAACGAGCAGTTTATGCTCACCGCTCACTTGCAGACAGCGCTGGTATTACGTGTATTTACAAACCCGGCGTTAGCCGCAAAAAAGTGAGCATAGAGCAAAATTTAGCTCCACATCTCACCTCAATACCTGCGCTGCTTACGTCAGCGGTGAGCTGGTATAACGTGCTTGTGCACGATTTTCCCATAGGAATCAATTGGGGAGAGCCGGCTAAAAAAAAATAATAACACCTGCAAAAAAGCAGCTTTTAGCTCCTAACGCAGCCCCATTGATTCCTATGGGGAAACACATTTTATGTCTACACCTAACACCCTAACATGAACCCCGAATCTAAACAACCCTAATATTACACTTATTAACCCGTAATCTGCCACCCCAACATTGCCGACACCTGCATTATATTATTAACCCCTAATCTGCCGCTCCGGACACCGCCGCCACCTACATTATACTTATGAACCCCTAATGTGCCGCCCCCAACATCGCCGACACCTACATTTTATTTATTAACCCCTAATCTGTCACCCCCTATGTCACCGCAACCTACCTACATTTATTAACCACTAATCTGCTGCCCCCAACGTCGCCGCCACTATAATAAAGTTATAAACCCCTAAACCTAAGTCTAACCCTAACACCCCCTAACTTAAATATAATTAAAATAAATCTAAATAAAATTGCTTCAATTAACTAAATAATTCCTATTTAAAACTAAATACCTATAAAATAAACCATATGATAGCTACAATATAACTAATAGTTACATTGTAGCTAGCTTAGGGTTTATTTTTATTTTACAGATAGTTTTTTATTTTAACTGGGTACAATAGTTATTAAATAGTTAATAACTATTTAATAACTACCTAGTTAAAATGAAGAAAAATTGACCTGTAAAATAAAACCTAACCTAAAGTTTCAATTACACCTAACACTACACTATAATTAAATGTATTCCCTAAATTAAATACAATTAATTACAATTAAATAAAATTATCTAAAGTATGAACCCCCCCCACTAAATTACAGAAAATAATAAAGAAATTTCAAGATTTTTAAACTAATTACACCTACTCTAATCCCCCTAACAAAATAAAAAAGCCCCCCCAAAATAAAAAAGCCCTACCCTACACTAAATTACAAATAGCCCTTAAAAGGGCCTTTTGCGGGGCATTGCCCCAAAGTAATCAGCTCTTTTACCTGTAAAAAAAAAAGTACAAATATCCCCCCAACATTAAAACCCACCACCCACACAACCAACCCTACTCTAAAAACCCACCAATCCCCCCTTATAAAAACCTAACACTAACCCCTTGAAGATCACCCTACCGTGAGAAGTCTTCACCCAACCGGGCAGAAGTGGTCCTCCAGATGGGCAGAAGTCTTCATCCAGCTGGGCAGAAGTGGTCCTCCAGACGGGCAGAAGTCTTCATCAAGACGGCATCTTCTATCTTCATCCATCCGGCGTGCAGCGGGTCCATCTTCAAGACATCCAATGCGGAGCATCCTCTTCTGTCCACGTCCGACGACTGAATGAAGGTTCCTTTAAATGACGTCATCCAAGATGGCGTCCCATCAATTCCGATTGGCTGATAGAATTCTATCAGCCAATCGGAATTAAGGAAGATAAAATACTATTGGCTGATGCAATCAGCCAATAGGATTGACCTGGCATTCTATTGGCTGATTGGAACAGCCAATAGAATGTCAGCTAAATCCTATTGGCTGATTGGATCAGCCAATAGGATTGAACTTCAATCATATTGGCTGATTGCATTAGCCAATAGGATTTTTTCTATCTTAATTCAGATTGGCTGATAGAAATCTATCAGCCAATCGGAATTGAAGGGACGCCATCTTGGATGACGTCATTTAAAGGAACCTTCATTCAGTCGTCAGCTGTGGACAGAAGAGGATGCTCCACGTCGGATGTCTTGAAGATGGACCCGCTCCGTGCTAGATGGATGAAGGTAGAAGATGCCGTCTGGATGAAGACTTCTGCCCGTCTGGAGGACCACTTCTGCCTGGTTGGATGAAAACTTCTGCCTGTCTGGAGGACCACTTCTGCCCGGTTGGGTGAAGACGTCTCCCGGTAAGGTGATCTTCAAGGGGTTAGTATTAGGTTTTTTTAAGGGGGGATTGGGTGGGTTTTAGAGTAGGGTTGGTTATGTGGGTGGTGGGTTTTAATGTTGGGGGGGTATTTGTACTTTTTTTTTACAGGTAAAAGAGCTGATTACTTTGGGGCAATGCCCCGCAAATGGCCCTTTTAAGGGCTATTTGTAATTTAGTGTAGGGTAGGGCATTTTTATTTTGTTAGGGGGATTAGAGTAGGTGTAATTAGTTTAAAAATATTGTAATTTCTTTATTATTTTCTGTAATTTAGTGTTTGTTTTTTCATACTTTAGATAATTTTATTTAATTGTAATTAATTGTATTTCATATAGTTAATTTATTTAATTATAGTGTAGTGTTAGTTGTTAGTGTAACTTAGGTTAGGTTTTATTTTACAGGTATACACTAAACGAGACCCCAGAGGGCGCTAACAATAATATTGACATAAATATACCAATATAATATTGAGTAAAATTAACAGTATTACTTCAAATAAAAACAATCTGATAACAGTAAAATAATACTTAGAAGTGTGAATATAAAATAGATAGGGGAACCTCATTAAATGTTGCCAAACTCTGTTGGATCGTCCATAATCCTCCTAGACAGTTCCAATAGGTGTATGTAGTTTCATATGCGTCCCCAATAAAAAATAATAGAGCTCCAATGTTTACGGCTGCACTCTTCAAACACTGTCCCCAGCTGGGAATAGGACTTCTAGAAATGGATGAGAAAGAGGCGCACAAATGTGTGTATCTGTATGTACTGAAACACACTAAGCTGCTGGTAATATATGTACAGGGTACTCACACAGTTTCAAAGCACACCAGTGTGCTTGTGGAAGCGGGCTGGTAATCAAAGCAAACCAGCTGGCTCTTCTCCGGTATACAGGAAACCGTCAACTCCTGGTAGTGGCTTGCTTGTTTGTTCTCAGCATGTATATTGAAGACCAAAAGTATTTTGAGTAAAACCAAATAATACTTTTCATCAGATGAAACGGCCAGGAGAGCCGAGAAATGTGTTGCAAGATTGACACAAAATATATCCTTGCTTGTCAAAGACATTGTTATCTCTTAAGCCTGTATATGAATTTGTGATATTAAAGTATTATTTGGTTTTACTCAAAATACTTTTGGTCTTCAATATACACGCTAAGAAAAAACAAGCAAGCCACTACCAGGAGTTGACGGTTTCCTGTATACCGGAGAAGAGCCAGCTGGTTTGCTCTGATTACCAGCCCGCTTCTACAAGCACACTGGTGTGCTTTGAAACTGTGTGAGTACCCTGTACATATATTACCAGCAGCTTAGTGTGTTCCAGTACATACAGATACACACATTTGTGTGCCTCTTTCTCATCCATTTCTATTTTACAGGTATATTTGTCTTTATTTTAACTAGGTAGTTATTAAATAGTTAATAACTATTTAATAACTATTGTACCTAGTTAAAATAAATACAAAGTTCTTATCTACAATACCGATTGTGGTTCCTGCTCAGGTTTGCATGAAAATTTATATTGTCCTGGTTTTTCATAATGGACACAGTTGTGTTGAGATCTGTTGTTTATTTCCTGCCTCGCATGTTATGTTTTAACTTACCTACTGTTAGAAATTAGTATAACAATACTCCGAGTTACAATCTAATGGACTAGATATTCGTGCAATTTTCTGGCGCATATTGATACTCCCACTCTGATCACATAGATGCCTGAAATGGATGTTTCAGCATGGAATTCTTAAGATCCCTGATCTTCTACCTCCATATCACTTGTCACATCACGGGGGAGTCCTCACTGTGCTCCAGGAAATATATAAAGGGTGGCGATATGCCTACAGGCCCTATACTTAGATTTATTTAATTATGTTTTGTTATATTTATAAAGTGAGCGGTTCAGTCTAGTTTGGTTTAACTCCTTTTTCAGTTTCATCTCCACATGGGCCTAGCAGGGCACAGCCTGTTAGACTTACTCTCTCATAAAGTATTTGTATACAATTAATCCAATGTTGCTATTTTTATTGTACATTTGTATTGCTGGTTTTAGAGTGTCATTGTGGACGGGCCCCAGTACACAATTTCTAACCTCTTGCCCCCTTCCTCCTGACTTATTTTGTTACCAACATACCACAAATACCATGCACCACCCACAGCGAGGGGACCCTATATTGAGGGAGCCACAAACTAGATGCAAAACACACCCGATCATCTAACGGTGAATGTTAAAGGCCTCAATAACCCGGGCAAAAGATCCATAGTAGCGAGAGACTTACAGAAAATGGGAGGGGAAATTGTGTTTCTTCAAGAAACCCATTTTATCAAATCCAAAGAACCCAATTGGCACAATCACGCATACCCCAATCTGTACCTAGCCTCGGGCCCACGTAAACAGAATGGGGTAGGGGTCCTTATTCATCGTAAACTACCATTTACCCTAATACGCCAAGAGAAAGATAAAGACGGTAGATATATAATCCTTGTAGGTCAGCTCCACGGCAAACTAATCACATTAGTTAACATTTATTCACCTAACTCTAAGCAAGACCACTTCTTAAAAGGGGTCACCCAAAAAATACAGGAAATATCGAGGGGTGTCCTCTTTATGGGGGGAGATCTCAATGTACCATTAATCCCCATGTCCGATACTTCTAATGGGGTATCAAGCACCTTACACCATACATTGAAACAAATCAACTCAATACTCAAACATCTTTTTGTACATGACATATGGAGAACATTGCACCCAACAGACAGAGATTTCACCTTTTACTCCGTCCCCCACAGAAAGTATTCCCGGATAGACTACCTCTTCTCTGATTCAATGGGGATATCATACATTACACATAGCGATATTCTATCTATCACATGGTCGGATCATGCCCCTGTCTCCTGCAACATTGCATGGCCAAATTCACCTAACACGCCTTTTTTGTGGAGGATGGAGGATGTGCTTCTGGATAATCCGGAAATAAAAACTGACATAGAAAGATCCATCTCGGAATACTTCACCATTAACACACAGGACAATCTCCCACTCACCACAATCTGGGAGGCCCACAAATGTGTCCTTCAAGGTATTTTAATTAAACATAAATCTAAACTGAATAAACAGCACAGAGAAAAATATAATACAAAGCTCCACACCATACATGTGCTAGAAGAAAAACATAAAAGAAACCCCACTAATGCTTCATTAGAAAATGAACTATCTCAAGCTCGACTTGAGTTCCGAGACTTGTTACAAGAAGAAAACCAGCGCTCTGCCCTAAAACTCAGACAAAAGTATTATGGGGGGGGTGACAAAGCAGGCAGACTTTTGGCGAGAGCCCTTACACGTCAGAGGTTGAAAACTTATATACACTCTATGAAAGATGGACAAGGACAACCTAGACAGGATAGTTACAGTATTGCAAGTATTTTCCATGCCTACTATGAAGGGTTATATAATCTCAAAAAAGGGGAGACAGATAAACATATACAGAACATACAAGACTACTTGAGACATACAAGACTACCTACTCTGACTGTAGAAGAATCTGATTCTTTAGATACTCCCCTAACACAAGAAGAAATAGCTGAGACAATAACTGCTCTCCCGGCAGGGAAGAGCCCAGGTCCGGATGGTCTGAGTAATAAATATTATAAGACCTTTCTCCCGTTACTCTTGCCCCACCTACAAAAGCTGTTCAATGAATTACCTGACTCCGGCCACTTACCAAAGACTATGCTGACAGCCCACATAACAATCTTACCGAAACCTGGGAAACCCCCAGATAAACCAGAGAGTTATAGGCCCATCTCCCTCCTTAACAGTGATATTAAGATTCTAGCAAAGGTCTTAGCAACCCGTATCAACAAATATCTGCCAAAACTGATATCCACCGATCAGGTGGGATTTGTCCCTGGCAGAGAGGCCAGGGACAATACTTTAAAAATCTTTCACCTCATGGCTTTCTCTAAGGCCCAGTCTATCCCTCTCGCTCTGCTGTCTACGGACGCAGAGAAAGCATTTAATAGGGTGGACTGGGCTTTTCTACGAGAATCTATGGCTGCAATGGGGTTTGGAGATAAGTTTTTAAGAACCGTTTTTGCCTTATACTCACACCCTAACGCACAAATCAAAGTCAACGGCATTCTTTCTGATCCATTCCATATTGGAAATGGAACTAGGCAAGGGTGCCCGTTATCCCCCGCATTATTTGCCATCACCATTGAGGCACTGGCCAGTAACATCAGATACAATACTGAGATAAAGGGTATAATGACAGGTCCCATTGAAAACAAGTTGGCCATGTATGCTGACGACTTGTTACTTACTATAACTGATATAGAATCATCCATTCCCACGGTCTTAGCAGAATTTGAAAGATTTGGATTAGTCTCTAACTTCTTACTTAATCTTACAAAGTCAGAAAACTTGGGCATTTCTCTAACTCCAGAAATGCAATCCTGGCTCGGGAACCATTCCCAATTCCTGCAAAGGACTGGAACACTGAAGTATCTGGGAATCCACATTTCGTGAAATCACTTAGAGGTCTTTGAGGCCAACTATGTGCTCTTGAAAAAAGAGATAACCAGGGACTTTTCTGAATGGAAAAACAAGTCCATCTCCTGGCTCGGCAGAGTCGGGGTCGTGAAGATGAACGTCTTGCCGAGAATATTATATTTATTACAGGCTGCCCCTATAGCACTCCCTCACACTTTCATTCCCTCTTTACAAAATCTAATTGAGGAATACATATGGAAAGGCGTGAGACCGAGGATTAACAGACAAACTCTGTACCTACCAAGAGAGCAGGGGGGACTGGGCATACCGCACATCCAATATTATAGGCGGGCTGTCTTGCTTCAGAGAATAGTAGAGTGGTGCCAACCTTCAGCGGACAAAGCCTGGAAACGGGTGGGTTCACATGTCATTAAAAGAACTAACCCAGCTACTCTGTTCTGGACTGACAGAAAACACAGACCAAATGATATTCCCAAACTACCACTGTTAGAGGAACTGCTTAATGAATGGGACAAAATAATAGCCACAGACTCACACATCTCCACCAGTTATGCTCCTCTCACACCTATTTACAATAACCACGACTTACCTTTGCACATCACTGTGGCGGCGGACCCCCCGGCCATCCCCCTGAACTGTATAGGCAACATATTGACCCAGGGGAGACTTAAAACACAACAGGAACTATATGATGACCACCCTGCATTAGCAAACTCTTGGTTTGCGTACCCTCAAATACTACACTATATCAGCTCACATAAATCTAAACACCTCTTCGGTAGAGATTTGACGAAATTTGAACAGCTGTGCCTATCCCCTATGGAAATTAGACATGTGATCTCGATCATTTACAAACTCTTTTTGATACCATCTGACGACGCCTTACCTCAATACACCAAACAATGACATAGAGAACTAGGACACACCTTCACTACTGAGGAATGGAGACACATGTTTCTTTTGGGGAAGAGGGTTTCCATCTCAGCACGCACACAGGAATCTCATTACAAACTTCTAAGTAGGTGGTACCTCACACCATATAGATTGAAAAAGATCTACCCTAATACTTCGGGAAAGTGCTGGAGAGCGTGCGGGTTGGAGGGTAACATGGCCCATGTGTGGTGGGATTGCCCACTACTTAGCCCCTTCTGGGAGGAAGTGTGGAAAGAAATTAACTTAATCATTGATCTAGAAATCCCTAGATCCCTAGAAACACTACTACTACACCTTCCACTCAAATTCCAGAATCAGGCACAAAAAGCACTACTTATACTCCTTCTATCCTGTGCTAAAGTCTTGATCCCTCTCCACTGGAAATCCACTTGCATACCTACATTTTCAGAGTGGAAGCTAAAAGTAAATATCACATTGCAACTAGAAAGATACCACTATCTTCTATCTGGCCAGCTGGACACATATGAAATGATGTTGGAGATGTGGTCAAGGAGAGAACTCTCAAACAGCCTAGGCTGTGTCACTGGGAGGGGGGGGGGACATGTCTGGGGCCCGACCCGAACCGCACCGAACTGACCCGAACTGAACTAACTTGTATGACACGTCTGAACTAGATGTAAGGTACAACATATATGAAACATTGGATTCTTCGATGTAAAACTTGAATTACTGTTATGAGTCATGTTTTCTTTCTGGACTTTCTTTTTTCTTTATTTTTCTTTTTCTTTTTACTACAGGGCTGAATGCTTTGCATATTTCTGTATGTTTAATATAATTAGAACATCTTTGTTAGCTTTGTATTTTGCTTATGGGAACAAATGTATTGGTTACCGATGGCAATCTTTTTGCTACGAATGGGGTTTATTGGATAGTTCTCTAACAGGATCTCAAGGACACTTGTAACATGAAACTGTAATATGGACACTCCTGGAATCCAACCAGAGACTAACAGATACCCATAATTCGCCACATGTAGCTAACCTATGTTAAAGATGTTTGCTTCAAACTGTATATAATCCCATAATTCTTTGTAACAACTTGGGAAATATTGTATCTTTTTCTTTTTCTCCAATAAACATTATTTTAAAATTTAAAAAAAAAAAAAATACAAAGTTGCCTGTAAAATAAAAATAAACCCTAAGCTAGCTACAATGTAACTATTAGTTATATTGTAGCTAGTTTAGGGTTTATTTTATAGGTAAGTATTTAGTTTTAAATAGGAATTATTTAGTTAATGATAGTAATTTTATTTAGATTTATTTAAATTATATTTAAATTAGGGGGATTAGGGTTAGGTTTAGGGGTTAATACATTTAATATAGTGGCGGCGACGTTTGGGGCGGCAGATTAGCGGTTAATAAATGTAGGTAGGTGGCGGCGATGTTAGGGATGGCAGATTAGGGGTTAATAATATTTAACTAGTGTTTGTGATGCGGGAGTGCGCAGTTTAGGGGTTAATATGTTTATTATAGTGGCGACGATGTCCGGTTCGGCAGATTATTGGTTAAAACATTTATTTTAGTGCTTGCGATGTGGGAGGGCCTCAATTTAGGGGTTAATAGGTAGTTTATGGGTGTTAACTTACTTTTTAGCACTTTAGTTAATAGTTTTATGCTACGGCGTTGTAGTGTAAAACTCTTAACTACTGACTTTAAAATGCGGTACCAGTCTTGACAGGAGAGGGTCTACCGATCACTTTTGGTCACACTCGTAATACCGGCGCTATGCAAGTCCCATTGAAAAAAGAGGATACGCAAAGTGAATTTGCGGTATTTCCTAGTCTGGCCAAAAAAGTGAGCGGTACACCTGTACTTGCAAGACTCATAATACCAGCGGGCATTAAAAAGCAGTGTTAGGACCTCTTAACGCGGCTTTTTAACCCTAATGTACAACTCGTAATCTAGGCCTTAGTTTTTCCTACATTAGCACCCATTGCATACAAATGCTGACTGAATGTATATAGGAATAGGAAAGTATTTATGTATATAGGATTATGATAGAGGATGATGAAATTTATAGGATTGTATCAGTATTTTAGCCACAATGAAGAGATTGATGTGTCTGAACATACAATGAATTTTTTACTTAAATAGCAAAATGTATGTGCAACATTGGAATGCAGCAGTAAAGGTATTTGAAAAAGTCCCAAATTCCCTTATAACCCCATTAATAAATTTAAAAAAAAATAGATGGAAATTATTTAATTTGACAATGGATTAAAAACTGTCATTAATATAATGACAGGAAAATTTTTTGATAATTCTACCCTCAGATAATAACGAAAGCATAGTTTTAATGAACTCTAGTCACAATATTTGTAGACAATTAGCTGATAAACAGGTATACAACCAATTAACCTATGACCTTACTTATGAAATTATTCAGAAACAACATAGGGCTAGATTACAAGTGGAGCACCAAATTATTATGTGCCTTCAAACGGGCAAAATTTTAATAAAATTACTACACTAGGCAGTATTTTGGGGTAAAGTTGGTGGGGTGTAATGTAAAGGCACTGAAAAGTGCCTTTACATTACTGTCTATAGGAACTGTGTGTTCCCAGTAGATATATATGTATATGCTTTTTTTTTGTTTATTTATATTTTTTGTTTAATATATATTCATGTTTTAATATGTGTATTGCTGAAAACTTGTAATATGAGCACACATTATTGTGCGCTGATATTACACAGTGGAGCGCAATTATCACTATTATCAAAGTGATATTTAGCACTTAACTTGTAATGTGGCTAATGGGATGGTAAATGTATGATGATTAACCCCTTAACGACCAAGGACATGCCAGGCACGTCCTACAAAAAATGGTTATTAACGACCAAGGACGTGCCTGGCACGTCCTCTGGGGTTTCAAATGCTGGAAGCAATTGTGATCTCTTCCAGACGCTTTCAGGGTATTGCAGCGATGCCTCAATATTGAGGCATCGTGCAATACCCTTTGTTAAGCAACCAATCCAGATCGGCCAGCAATGGTGATGATCGTTTGTGGCGTGGGAGGGATAGGAGGGATGCGGGTGGCTGGCCCATCACTGGAGGAGGCAGAAGGAGGTGTCCAAGGGGTGGGTGGGACCGCTATGCTACGCTACAGAAGTTAGTGAGTGGGAAGGAGGGGGAGGGTGATAGTGTTTTGGTAAAAGGGGGAGGGGGAGGGAGAGGGGAATAAGGGGGGCTACAGAAAAAAATAGATTATTTCATTATTTTTTTTAAAAAAAAATAAGCCTAATTTTCTGCAACCTGGGTACTGGCAGATAGCTGCCAGCACCTAACATGGCAGCTAATAGGTAGAGGGGGAGGGTTAAAGAGCTGTTTGATGGGGCTCAGGGAGGTTGGGTGGTAAGGGGGATCCTACACTGCAGAAAATAAATAATAAATAAAAAAATAAAAAAAACTTTATTTTTTAAATGGAAGACTTTCTGCCGGTACTTAAGATGGGGGTGACCCTTGGGGGTGGGGGAGGGAAGAGAGCTGTTAAAGAGGGGTTAGGGAAGGATCAGGGGGTGGGATGTGTCAGATGGGAGGCTGATCTCTACGCTAAAGCTAAGATTAACCCTAAAAGCTACCTAATTAACCCCATCATTGCTGGACATAATAAAGTGTGATGCGCAGTGGCATTAAGCAGCGTTCTAATTACCAAAAAACAATGCCAAAGCCAAATATGTCTGCTATTTCTGAACAAAGGGGATCCCAGAGAAGCATTTACAACCATTTGTGCCATGATTGCACAAGCTGTTTGTAAATATTTTCAGTGAGAAACCTAAAATTGTGAAAAAGTTAATGATTTTTTTATTTGGCGTTTGGCGGTGAAATGGTGGCATGAAATATACCAAAATTGGCCTAGATCAACACTTTGGGTTGTCTACTAACAAAATATATAGATGTGAAGGGTTATTCAGGGATTCCTGACAAATATCAGTGTTAGAATGTAACTTTTTGGTTTGGAAATAGCAAAGTGCTACTTGTACTTATTGCCCTATAACTTGCAAAAAAAGCAAAGAACATGTAAACATTGGGTATTTCTAAACTCAAGACAAAATTTAGAAACTATTTAGCATGGGTGTTTTTTGGTAGTTGTAGATGTGTAACAGATTGTGGGGTCAAAGTTAGAAAATGTGTGTTTTTTCATCATATTTTATAAAAAATTTTTAGTAAATTATATAAATAAATGATGGTATCTTTAGAAGGTTAATTTAATGGCAAGAAAAACGGTATATAATATGTGCGGGTACAGTAAATGAGTAAGAGGAAAATTAAATCTAAACACAAACACCGCAAAAATGTAAGAACTGCTATGGTCCTTAACTGTAAGAACATTTTAAAATGGTCTGGTAACTAAGAGGTTAAATAAAATCTGATATGTTAAAAAACCTAAGCATGCCCTATTGCATATATACAACAAATTCACCATTTAGGGGGACTAACAGCTATAGTAAATGTCTTTAACCCAGTTTCATTTTAGTTTTTGTACAAATATTTCATACATATTCCACACATACATTAAAACTTTTCCTAATTATATTCAAATGTTACTTGTATTGAACTGCAGATATTACATGTGGTTATACACTCATACACCCTTATCTGACATAATAGAAATAGAGAGGCTGCAAATTAGCCAGTAAAGTATATACTGGTCTAGTTTGGATTTTTTTGGGGGAAATGTAATCAATTTCTCGGTAACACACTGTGTCAATATGATAAAACATATGCAAGTATATACTAGCACATATAAAGAATACCAGTTTCATTTTAAAATATTATTTTGATATATTAATAGAGTTGGATTGATTGGAACATTGTTATTAGCTCTAACATCATTGGAGTAAGTTCAAGATAGCAAAGTTTGGATTAAAAGCAGTGGTGGGTTTGGCAAAGCATCATGAAGGCTTGCTATTGCACCATGTATTATAGTGTCTGGGGTCAGAAACTTCCTGACTGCTGCATATAGTGACCATTGAGCAACAATAATTGCTATATGGCTTTGAGCAGGTTGCTAAAATGGAGTTGTTTGTTGTCTCTAGATTCTTTTCATAGTGATTCCATAATGTCTGGTCATATAGGCCTGAAACATTAAAGTCCTTTCTTTAATTCCAATCACAGATTCACTAGGTAAATTACTCTGATATACTAAGGAAAATATGTTTTCTGGTTTAGTTGCCAGGCAAGAAAACCATTATAACACTCGCAAGGACAGACCTCAAAGAATTATCTAAAAAAAAAGGAGGCTATCAAAAAGTGATATCTTGCCACTCAAAAGTCAGATCTTTTATTTTCGCCTCCGAGTGGCGCGATGTCTCCCTTAGAATATAATGAAGGTTGCTTGAAAGGGAAACTGCGCTAGGGAGAGTGAAGTTAGCAGGGAGCATTGGGCTTACTTTTAAAATTAAATCCTGCAGCCAATACAGTTCAGATTCTACATTACAATATCCTCTATTTTCATATCCATGTTTTTTTCTTTTAGAATAATAAGTGTTTTCTGTAGGGGAAAAATATTTACATAACTCGCCAGACCTGGAGGAGAAATTTCAGCCACACCCATGGAACGCCCCTGTTCATTCACCAGCAGTTATAAAAAAAAATGATAAAACAGTGCAGTTTTTACTGCATATTTTTAATTTCAATATTTCATTTATTCGTTTAATGGGATTTCTAAATAATATATATTTATTTTTTTTAGTCTTATTGTAATGAATGCCTATCCGTTATGTATTAAAAAGCAGGGGACATACCAAGTTTAACTGTTCTCAAGGTAAAAACTTCTTAGAATCAGGACAGGTGTTTCATAGTATTCAAGAAATGTCTTATAAAGATCTCACAAGCCCGTGGATCTTTAGATCATTGGGCCTATAGAACTGAATCTCCTGTATAATAATATTCAGATAATATTTGGGCTACATACTAAATTAACTATAATTTTAAGATAATATTAAAAGTCCTTGCATAGTTTAACATGTTGTATAGAAATGAAAGAAAGCAGAATTGCTGAGAAAATGAGAACTATTTAAATAATGATATTTAATAAAAATGTGAATTGGATGTAGACTGAGATGCTTTGTTGAGAACAAATACACAGAACTAAAAAAATATAAGGCTTGTTACATGCATTAAAAAATTTTTTGCTTAGAGAATCTGTGATAATGTGAATTCATTTGCTTAAAAATGGCATGTTAACTATGTGATCAGCCATATGAAACTAAAAGTAATTAGGACTAGTGTGGGGTTAATTTAGTCTATAATTATATTATATTAAGTAAATTAAAGTTATTTCTTTCCTAAATTACAATTCATTAAAGCTACAGATTTTAAAAATATACTATAAAATTACATGAAGCATGTACACATTAATAGCCATTAGCAATAGCTTGATATTTCTATATTTGCAACAGTTTATAAGAATGTTGAAAGGTGATAGCTTGCAACTCAAATGACAGATCTTTTGTTCTCGCCTGTTTGACGCTTTGCAGGGACGCATTTACACAACGTGCCAATACAAAATGTCTAACATACTTTAGATTTCATAGCACTGGCATAACACAGACTACTTTATAGTTTGTAAAATACGTGGTTTTAGAAGAAGGAGCTTGTTATAGTTGAACCACATTATACATATCTTATGAATCTGACTCACATAAATATTTCATTATGTTCCAATGACATTATGCACAGAGAATTGCACAAACAATTGGTCATATTTAAGATAAAGTATTGTTTGTCAATTTTACAAAAGTTTAATTTCTTGAACTGTCTGTCAATACTAAACCAGAGAGAAACTTTAACATGAATACATATGGAATAATGTAAATATATATATATATATATATTCTGTATGCATGTGTGTGTGTATATATATATATATATATATATATATATATATATATATATATATATATATATATATATATATGTGTATGTATATATATATATATTCTGTATGCATGTGTGTGTATGTATATATATATATATATATATATATATATATATATATACATACACACACACACTTATATGTGTATGTATATATATATATCCATTGGTTATTATTATTTTATATAGAGAGATCCAGCACATTCCACAACACTGTTGAACTTCAACATTGATTAGTTGAAGTTTGCACTGGTCAAGATTAAGTGTAAAGTAAACAGTTGGTTTCATTGGTGCATTATAGGACACATGCCCACATGTATTATAAGGCGAGTGGACAAGCTTCTCAACTTAAGCTGTCCGCTTACCTTTCACGGGATACAGGCAGCGGATTCTGTTAATCCGCTGCCCGTATGTATCAATACATGCTTAAGTGAGCGTGTAAAGCCTGCCCCTTCTCTCACATGAACAATTGCATGAAAGAATGGCCTGTCAATCACCTGAGCAACTGAGCTTGGGGTGATTTCTCTCCACCACCTCAAAGACTCGCATTTGCGAACCTGCCCCACAAGGTCTCCAGAGCCGCTTACACTGCTTTGTACATGGAGCCTATTGTAGGAGATAATCTTCTTTGAATAATTAAATTTTTCAGCTATTATTTGAGCAGTATAGCATTAAAAGAGTTTGTAGTCCATCAAAAGCTTTTCGGCAGACATATGAGGAGGGGAAGGAATAGCAGAATTATATTGACCTAAACAGAGGTTATAAGTAGGTCGTGTGATGTGTTTCTAAGGATTGACTTGTTAACAATCTTTGTATTGTTTTTTAACATATCATTTATATGTTCTAATTATCATTTCTAACCATAATCTACATTCATTTCTAACAAGAAAATGTTAACTATGACAAAACCTTCTAGCAAACCTATGGAGATCATTCAACCCCATTTTAAAAGGGACAGTTCAGGTAAGCACTGTTCATTATATTTAAAGCTTCAGCAGAAACATCCTTTTAAATAGGAAATGCTGTCTCTGGTCTCCCTCACTGTGATGTAAAGTTCTGCCGCTTCCTCTTGTTTTCATAGCTTTTCTACATACACTACTGTAGTATTTAAATTCCCAGTAAAGGTGGCATTTTTAAAAATAAAAAAGGTAAATGAGTTAATTGTCAAAAAGATTAATACTTTCAAGCAGGTAAAACGGATTACTAGGAACATTTTACAGTCCAATGTCTTTTTAAGCACCAGAGAACTTTGCAAGTTAGGGTCAGATTACAAGTAGAGGGCTAATTAAAGCTCCTGCTCAAACGTTAGTTGTGCTAGAAGTAAGATTTTTGCAAGAGTTGTGTTGCTCTCTTATTTTGAGTTGAAAGTAAACTGTTTTCACTTGCGCACTAACCCAACAAGCACAAAAAGATGAACTTACAATATTTAGTGTGTTTTTACATATTGCCAGATCACATATGTGCGCTAACCCGACATTAAAATGTTAATATTTCACATTCCAATCGGCAGCCGGAGCTACTGACTTTAGCGAGCTGCAGCGGAACCCTTTTTTTAGTAACTGATGAATGAAACTACTATTTATTTTTAGTGATGGTAAATCCCAGTGTTTTTTAAATGCTCTGATTTACCATCACATTAAGGCTGGAGGAAAGAAGATTTAATCCACAGAAACATAAATCTTTTTTTTTTTTTTTTTTTTTTCTGTAAGAGCAATCAAATTGTGTAGGGAGGTAAGTAAATGCCAATACATTAGATCTATTTAAAAATGGTTTAGAGAATTCAGAGATATAATAGCTTGTGTTAAATGGGTCACCTTTTTAATTGGATTAATTTAAGATCAACTGGAACTGTTATTGTATGTAAATTAAGATTTGTATAGGTTGAGCTTGATGGACTTCTGCCTTTTCTCAACCTTATCTACAATGTTACTATGCTACTATGTAAAAAATACTTATTAAGACCTTGCTCACATTCAGCTAGATTACGCATTTTGAGCATTATAGGGAAATTAACGAACACAACAAAAATTGTGTTATTTAATCCCCTATAGCGCAGCCATTACAAGTTTTTCAAAACCCGGCTTGTGCGTGCGATATGGGGTTTTTAAGCTCCATACCGTACCAAAAACAAGCGTTGTTTTGACGTGCTTGTGCACACTTCCCCCATAGACATCAATGGGTAGAAGGTGTCAGAAAGAAACCTAACACCTGCGATTGCGTAAAGAAAAGCTCTGTAAAGCAGCCCCATTGAAGTCTATGGGGAAAGAAAACTAATGTTTAAACCCAACACCCTAACATAAACCCCAAGTCTAAACACCCCTAATCTGCAGCCCTCGACATCACCGGCACTTACATAATGTTATTAACCTCTAATCTGCCGCCCCAATATCGCCCCCACCAAAATAAATCTATTAACCCCTAATCTGCTGCTCCCGATATCGTTGCCACTATACTAACGTTATTAACCCCTATTCTGCCGGACCCCAACATCGCTGCCACTATATTAAAGTTATTAACCCCTATTCCGCTGCTCCCCGACATCGCCGCAACTAAAGTTATTAACCCATAAACCTCTGCCCTCCCACATCACTACCACCAAAAAAACCTATTAACCCCTAAACCGCCAGCTCCCCACATCGCAACAACTTAAATTAAACTATTAACCCCTACACCTACCCCTAAACCTACCCCTAAACCTAACCCTAACTTAACCCTAACGTAGCCCTAACCCTAAAACCCCCTAACTTTAACATAATTAAAATATAACTAAATTAAAGTTACAAGTATTAACTAAATAATACCTATTTAAAACTAAATGCATACTTACCTGTGAAATGAAACCTAAGCTAGCTACAATATAACTAATAGTTATATTGTAGCTAGCTTAGGTTTTATTTTTATTTCACAGGTAAGTTTGTATTTATTTTAGCTAGGTAGACTAGTAAGTAAATAGTTATTAACTATAAAAAAATAAAATAAAATAAATACAAACTTACCTGTGAAATAAAACCTAACCAGCCTTACACTAAAACCTAACATTACAAAAAATAAAAAAACGCTAAAATCACAAAAAAAAACTACCATTACAAAAAAAGTTAAACAACTCTTTTGCTACAAAAACAAACACCCCCTAACAGTATACAAACCCCCACCCCCCAAACTACCAAGGGCCCTTAAAAGGCACTTTTGGGTGGCCCTTAAAAGGGCTTTTTGTAGGGCATTGTCCTAAGTTAAACAGCTCTTTTGCTACAAAAAAACAAACAAAATTAAAAACCTAATCTAGAATAAACCACCAATAGCCCTTAAAAGGGCCTTTTGTAGGGCATTGCCCTAAAGATATCAGCTCTTTTTGTGAAAAAAAAAATACAAATACCCACTAACATTACAAACCCCCACCCCCTAAACCCACAAAATAAAAAAAACTATCTAAAAACCTAAGCTACCCATTGCCCTGAAAAGGGCATTTGTATGGGCATTGTATTTCGCCCTTTTACATGCCCAAACCCTAAAAAAAACACCCAAAAAACACTTAAAAAAACCTAACACTAACCCCTGAAGATCCACTTACAGTTTTTGAAGTTTGAACGATCTTCATCCAGGCGGCGAAGTCTTCATCCAGGCTGCCTCTTCAATCTTCATCCTGGTGGGGAAGTCCTCATCCAAGCAGCAAGAAGTCTTCTTCCAGACGGCCTCTTCAATCTTCATCCAGGCGACATCTTCTATCTTGATCCCGGCGGCGTGGAGCGGGTCCATCCTGAAGACATCCGGCGCGGAGCATCCTCTTCATACGGCAGCCACCGTACACTGAATCTCTCATTCTAGTGGCTAATTTGAATCAGCCAAAAGAATGAGATCTGCTTAAATACTATTGGATGATTTGAACAGCCAATAGGAATTTAGCAGCTCTTATTCCTATTGGCTGATTAAATTTTTTCAGCCAATAGGAATGCAAGGGACACCATTTTGAAATGCATACCTTGCATTGAAGATTCAGTGTATGGCGGCGACAGTATGAAGAGGATGCTCTGCGCTGCCGGGATCAAGATAGAAGATTGAAGAGGCCGTCTGAAGGAAGACTTCTCGCCACTTGGATGAGGACTTCGCCACCGGAATGAAGATTGAAGAGACTGCCTGGATGAAGATTTCTCGCCGCCTGGATGATGATCGTTCAAACGGGACTTCAAAAACTGTAAGTGGATCTTTGGGGGGTTTTTCAAGGGTTTTTTGGTTGGGTTTTTTTTTAGATTGGGGTTTGGGCCTGTAAAAGAGCTAAAAGGGCAATGCCCATCCAAATGCCCTTTTTAGGGCAATGGGTAGCTAAGGTTTTTTTTTTAGAGTTAGGTTTTTTATTTTGGGGGGTTGGTTGGGTGGTGGTTTTTAATGTTGGGGGGGTCTTTGTATTTTTTTTTTACAGGTAAAAGAGCTGAAATCTTTGGGGCAATGCCCCACAAAAAGTCCTTTTTAGGGCTATTGGTAGTTTATTGTAGGCTAGATTTTTTATTTTATTTTGGGTGGGCTTTTTTATTTTGATAGGGCTATTAGATTAGGTATTATTTTTGTTAGGATTTTTTAAATGTGTACTTTAGTTTTATTTAATTGTTAGTTAGTTTAATTTTAGTTTAATAATTATATTAGTTTAATTGTTAGTTTTAAATTTAGTTTTTTTTTAATTTGACAGGTAAGTTATAATTTAATTTAAGATAGGGAAATTGTAATTTTAATATAAAGTTAGGGGGCGTTCAGTTTAGGGGTTAATAGTTTAGTTTAGTATAGTTCATTTTGGGGGGCTTGCGGTTTAGGGGTTAATAGTTTTTCTTATAGAGGCAGCGGAATTAGGGCTTATAAACTTTAGTATAGTGGGGGTGATGTGGGCGGACGGCAGATTAGAGGTTAATAATATTTAAATAGTGTTTGCGATGTGGGAGGGCAGCAGTTTAAGGGTTAATAACTTTAATATAGTGGTGACGATGTCAGGGAGCGACGGAATAGGGGTTAATATGTTTTTAAACTGTTGGCAATATCGGGAGCGGCAGATTAGGGGTTAAAAAATGTAATATAGTGTTTGCAATGGGGGAGGGTATCGGTTTAGGGGTTAATAGGTAGTTTATGGGTGTTAGTGTACTTTTTAACACTTTAGTTATGAGTGTTATGTTACAGCTTTGTAGCGTAAAATTCATAACTACTGACTTCAGATGGCAGTACGGATCTTGTCGTTTTAGAGTGTAACGCAAGCTTTTTAGCCTCACCGCAAAACTTGTAATGGCTGCGCTATGGAAATCCCATGCAAAAACTTTTTTTTTTTTTCGAGTGAGGGACTGACGTTGCGTTACAGGCTAAAAGGCTTGCAGTACACCTATACTGACAAGACTTGTAATGGCTTTGGTGCTGTTTTAACGCTGAAATTACCATTTTTTCAGCATTAAAACACGAATGCACAACTTGTAATCTAGGTGATTTGCAGCCAATACCATATTTTCAAATTTGGACCATATTGTCAGGTTTTTTTTCTCAATTCCAATTGGCCGAGAAAGGTCTGCCTTAAATTAAAACCTGTTTCGTTTTGTTAAATTATTGTTATTGGGCTAAAAATATGCAATATAAAAGGAAAACGTTATTTGGTAGCTCAAGAAATAACATTCAACATTTTTGGATTCATTTGGATTCATCTTTTTGTAAAACTTATCATGTTAATAAAGATGAACATATATAAAATTGGCCTCTTATGTTTCAAAACAATTGTGATATAGATCAATCAATATTAACAGCACTTTTCTGTGCTTGTTTTACTTGTTATTGCAGTTATTGGGTTTGATGTACAAAGCATAAAATGTTGCTTCTTACTCTGTCTGCCATCTCTGGTGGACATAACCATCAAGGTGATTGACAGGCCCTTCTCTTATGTAATTGTCATGGGAGAGAAGAAAGTGGTCACAACTTATATCATCTTCGATAACAGGATTTTAACAATTCGCACACTGTAAATTATCAAAGCACTAAGTTACAAGGTTTGCACCACTGAAAGAATATAGTGCTACAGTCTTGTTGATTACCAAAAGAAATCACATTGTAAAACATGAAAGTACTGTAACTTAAAGGGACATGAAACACAATTTATTTTCATTCGTGATTCAGATAGAACAAACAATTTAAAACATTTTTCTATTTTACTTCTATTATCAAAATGTCTTCATTCTCTTGGTATCTTTTGTTGAAAAGCCAGGCAGTAAGCTCAGCTGCATGCACGTGTCTGGAGCACTATATGGCAGCAATTTTGCAAGAATGGTATCCATTCACTAGAGCACTAGATGGCAGCACTATTTCTTTCCATGTAGTGCTCCAGACGCCTACCTAGCGATTAATTAAAAAAAGAATATTATTTGAATAAAATAAATTTGATAGCAGAAGTAAACTAGAAACTTTTTTAAACTTTTATGCTCTGTCTGAATCAAAATTCCTTTACTATCATGAAAATGGGAGAATGAAATAAAAAGATTATGTGTAATGCCCATTCAAAAAATAACTGTTTAATTCCAAAATAAGAAGTCAAAAAGGGCAAAACATCTACACCTAGATTTAGAGTTTTGTCGGTAAGGACTCGCGGTGTTAATGCTGCTTTTTTTTCCAGCGCACCATTAAGACAACGCTGGTATTTAGAGTTGTCTGAGTGGCTGCGTTAGGCTCAGAAAAAGGGAGCGTTGAGCATAATTTAGCTCCACTTCAACTCTCAATACCAGCGTTGCCTACGGTAGCGGTAAGCTGGAAAAACGTGCTTGTGCACGATATCCCTATAGGAAACAATGGGGCTGAGCTGGCTGCAAAAAAACCTAACACCTGCAAAAAAGCAGCGTTCAGCTCCTAACGCAGCCCCATTGTTTCCTATGGGGAAACACTATCTAAGTCTACACCTAACACCCTAACATGAACCCTGAGTCTAAACAGCCCTAACCTTACACTTATTAACCCCTAATCTGCCGCCCCCGACATCGCTGACACCTGCATTATACTATTAAACCCTAATCTGCCTCTCCGGACACCGCCGCCACCTACATTATATTTATGAACCCCTGATCTGCTGCCCCCAACATCGCTGACACCTATATTATATTTATTACCCCCTAATCTGCCCCCCCCAACGTCGCCACCACCTACCTACACTTATTAACCCCTAATCTGCCGACCAGACCTCGCCGCCACTATAATAAATGTATTAACCCCTAAACCGCCGCACTCCCGCCTCGCAAACACTATAATAAATTGTATTAACCCCTAATATGCCCTCCCTAACATCACCGCCACCTACCTACAATTATTAACCCCTAATCTCCCGCCCCCAACGTCGCCGCTACTATAATAAAGTTATTAACCCCTAAACCTAAGTCTAACCCTAACACCCCCCTAACATAAATATAATTTAAATAAAATGAAATAATATTCCTATAATTAAATAAATTAATCCTATTTAAAACTAAATACTTACCTATAAAATAAACCCTAATATAGCTACAATATAACTAATAATTACATTGTAGCTATTTTAGGATTTATATTTATTTTACAGGCAACTTTGTATTTATTTTAACTAGGTACAATAGCTATTAAATAGTTAATAACTATTTGATAGCTACCTAGTTAAAATAATTACAACATTTCCTGTAAAATAAATTCTAACCTAAGTTACAATTAAACCTAACACTACACTATTATTACATGAAGTAAATAAATTACCTATAATTATCTACAATTAAATTTAATTAAATAAACTAATGTATAATACAAAAAAACACTAAATTACAGAAAATAAAAAAATATTACAAGAAGTTTAAACTAATTACACCTAATCTAAGCCCCCTAATAAAATAAAAAGCCCCCCAAAATAATAAAATGCCCTACCCTATTCTAAATTACAAAAGTAATCAGCTCTTTTACCAGCCCTTAAAAGGGATTTTTGCGGGGCATTGCCCCAAAGTAATCAGCTCTTTTACCTGTAAAAAAAAATACAACCCCCCCAAAATTAAAACCCACCACCCACATACCCCTACTCTAACCCACCCAAACCCCCCTTAAAAAAACCTAACACTAACCCCCTGAAGATCTCCCTACCTTGAGTCATCTTCACCCAACCGGGCCAAAATCTTCATCCAAGGTGCGCAGAAGAGGTCCTTCATCCGGTAGAAGTCTTCATCCAGGCATGGTCCATGCGGAGTGGAGCCATCTTCCAAGGAGCCATCCTCTTCATCCGGAGTCTTCTAACACAATGACGGTACCTTTAAGTGATGTCATCCAAGATGGCGTCCCTTCAATTCCGATTGGCTGATAGGATTCTATCAGCCAATTAGAATTAAGGTAGGAAAAATCAGATTGGCTGATTCAATCAGCCAATCAGATTGAAGTTCAATCCGATTGGCTGACCCAATCATCCAATCGGATTGAGCTCGCATTCTATTGGTTGATTGGAACAGCCAATAGAATGCGAGCTCAATCCGATTGGCTGATTGGATCGTCATTGTGTTAGAAGACTCCGGATGAAGAGTATGGCTCCGCATTGGCTCCTTGGAAGATGGCTCCGCAACCAGATGGATGAAGATTGAAGACACCGCATAGATGAAGACTTCTACCAGATGAAGGACCTCTTCTGCGCACCTTGGATGAAGATTTCAGCCCGGTTGGGTGAAGACGACTCAAGGTAGGGAAATATTCAGGGGGTTAGTGTTAAGTTTTTTTAAGGGGGGTTTGGGTGGGTTAGAGTAGGGGTATGTGGGTGGTTGGTTTTAATGTTGGGGGGGTTGTATTTTTTTTTTACAGGTAAAAGAGCTGATTACTTTAGGGCAATGCCCCGCAAAAGGCCCTTTTAAGGGCTGGTAAAAGAGCTTATTACTTTTGTAATTTAGAATAGGGTAGGGCATTTTATTATTTGGGGGGGCTTTTTTATTTTATTAGGGGGCTTAGATTAGGTGTAATTAGTTTAAACTTCTTGTAATATTTTTTATTTTCTTTAATTTAGTGTTTGTTTTTTGTGTATTATAGATTAGTTTATTTAATTAAATTTAATTGTAGATACTTGCAGGTAATTTATTTAATTAATTTAATGATAGTGTAGTGTTAGGTTTAATTGTAACTTAGGTTAGGATTTATTTACAGGTAATTTTGTAATTATTTTAACTAGGTAGCTATTAAATAGTTATTAACTATTTAATAGCTATTGTACCTAGATAAAATAAATACAAAGTTGCCTGTAAAATAAATATAAATCCTAAAATAGCTACAATGTAATTATTATTTATATTGTAGCTATATTAGGGTTTATTTTATAGGTAAGTATTTAATTTTAAATAGGATTAATTTATTTAATTATAGGAATATTATTTTGTTTTATTTAAATTATATTTATGTTAGGGGGTGTTAGGGTTAGGATTAGACTTAGGTTTAGGGGTAAATAACTTTATTATAGTAGCAGCGATGTTGGGGGTGGGAGATTAGGGGTTAATAATTGTAGGTAGGTGGCGGCGATGTTAGGGAGGGCAGATTAGGGGATAATACAATTTATGTTAGTGTTTGCGAGGCGGGAGTGCGGCGGTTTATGGGTTAATACATTTATTATAGTGGCGGCGAGGTCCGGTTGGCAGATTAGGGGTTAATAATTGTAGTTAGGTAGTGGCGACGATGGGGGGGGCAGATTAGGGGTTAATAAATATAATGTAGGTGTCTGCGATGTTAGGGGCAGCAGATTAGTTCATAGCTATAATGTAGGTGTCGGCGGTTTCCGGTCGGCATATTAGGGGTTAAAAAAATTTATTAGAGGGTTTGCGATGTGGGGGGGCCTCGGTTTAGGGGTACATAGGTAGTTTATGGGTGTTAGTGTACTTTATAGCACAGTAGTTAAGAGCTTTATGTTCCGGCGTTAGCCTATAAATCTCTTAACTACTGACTTTTTTTGACGGTAGGAGTCTTGTCGGTAGAAGGTCTACAGCTCACTTCTTCCAAGACTCCAAATAACAGCGTTAGGCAAATCCCATTGAAAAGATAGGATACGCAATTGACGTAAGGGGATCTGCGGTAGCCTGGAGTCGCGGAAAGAAAGTGAGCGGTAGACCCTTTCCTACCTGACTCTAAATGCCAGCGGGCGGTAAAAAGCAGCATTAGGACCCCTTAACGCTGCTTTTGATGGCTAACGCCAAACTCTAAATCTAGCTGCAAGTGTTCCTGAAAATCTTTTGAAAAGAAAAATTGGATTCGGATCATGTTGAACAGGATAATCCAACGCTATGTACAGGGTCCTCTTTTTGGCAAGTCAATAATGCATTTTTGTGCCGGTAAAAAATGTAAATACAGTGATTGTGATCAAATTTAATTTGAAAAGTGCTTATAAGTGGCCCGAAAATATGGCAAGAAATATCAGATGACAAAGTGTTCTCAACCCAAACGCTTTCTTTTCAGGGTTTTAAAGCACCTGTAGTTCTGCATATTACACAAAATAGTTATAATCCTTGCTGTTTGAAAGCTTATTATCTCTTAAAAAAAACAAAAAACTTTATCAGTGTTTAATGTTTTGCATTTTTCTATTTTATTTTTTTTCTATAGGTTTTCTATTTGTAATGACGGTGATGAAAAATCTTAATACAGAGAATAATTGATGTCAGGGATTGAAAAGTCAATTTACCATTTGGAACAATATTTTATTATGCTGTCAACATTACAAATTTATGACAAGATTTTGGCAACCATATTTGTGACAAGCACATGTAAACATGGATCAACTGAATATTTTAAAAACTGTAAAATTATTCAGCTTTAGTTTTTAAGTGTTATTGTGTTTTTTTTCCATAACGAGAGGCTGTAGTTGCCGGGTTATGGTGCTAAGAATCTAATTTAGATGACAGAACCAATGTAGCATATGATTGGAACCTTTACTGACCTCTTAAATCTGTTATCAGAATTGTAGTCATGTGTTAACGTTAAAAGTATTATGCTTGACTATAAACCCTATACAAAGTAAACACAACATTTTTATTTTGATTGAAGTTCCAGGGAATGTTCATCGTCCTCTACACAAACAGAAAAAACAAACAAATAAAAAACACAATATGTCTCGCTGAGTTTCCTTTTCAACATTTAATATATATTGTTATAGTAAATTAGAATATTTAAAGTTAAAATTGATGAGAAACATTTGTTAATTTTCACTTATTATTTCACTACCCATTTGAATGCGTAAGAATCGGCTAGGTGCTAACTTGCAAGTTATTTCCACCGCTCATCTCCCTATAGCACTGCTATTACAGGTTTTCAAAAACCCGGTGTTAGCAGGCAATATGGCAGCATTGAGCAAAATCGAGCTCCATACCGCATTCAAATACCAGTGCTGCTTTGAGCTGGTTTTAGGTGCTCGTGCAAGATTTCCCCATAGACATCAATGGGGACAGCCGGCTAAAAAAAAAACTAACACCTGCAATAAAGGAGCTTAAAGCTCTGTAACACAGCCCCATTGATTCCTATGGGGAAAGAAAAGTTATGTTTACACCTAACACCCTAACATAAACCCAGAGTCTAAACATCTCTAATCTGCTGCCCCCGACATCACCGACACCTACATTACACTTAGCCCCTAATCTGCCACCCCCAACGTTGCCGCCACCTACCTACACTTATTAACCCCTAATATGCCGCCCCCAATGTCGCCGCCACCTACATTACACTTATTAACTCCTAATCTGCTGCCCCTGACACCGCCGCCACCTACCTACACTTATTAACCCCTAATCTGCCGCCCCCAACTTCGCCGCCACTATACTAAAATTATTAACTCTTAAACCTAACCCTAAGTCTAACCCTAACACCCCCTAAGTTTAACATAATTAAAATAAATCTAAATAAAAATTACAATTAATACCTAAATAATTCCTATTTAAAACTAAATACTTACCTATAAAATAAACCCTAAGCTAGCTACAATATAACTAATAGTTACATTGTAGCTATCTTAGGATTTATTTTTATTTCATAGCTAAGTTTGTATTTATTTTAACTATTTAATAACTACCTAGTTAAAATAAATACAAAGTTACCTGTAAAATAAAACCTAACCTGAGTTACAATAAAACCTAACCTTACACTAAAATTAAATTACCTACATTAATTAAATACAATTATCTAAATTACAAAAAAAATAAACACTAAATTACACAAAATAGAAAAGAAATTATCAAATATTTAAACTAATTACACCTAATCTAATAGCCCTATCAAAATAAAAAAGCCCCCCCCCAAAATAAAACAAAACCCCTAGCCTAAACTAAACTGCCAATAGCCCTTAATAGGGCCTTTTGCAGGGCATCACAACAAAGAAATCAGCCCTTTTACCTGTAAAAAAAATACAAACAACCCCCCAACAGTAAAACCCACCACCCACACAACCAAACCCCCAAATAAAATCTTATCTAAAAAAAACCTAAGCTCCCATTTGCCCTGAAAAGGGCATTTGATGGGCATTGCCCTTAAAAGGGCATTTAATCCACTGCTCCTGTATCTTGGCAAGCTTGGTAAGTGAAAGTTCCCAGAGCAGAGGTCGTCCCTGTTTTATAATTACAACGAGATTACGAGCCCATATAGGACATATAGTGGGATGGCCTGGTGGAGGTATAATGAGAGGTTTAGGAAGTGAATGGCGGTAACGCTGGAAATGCCTTGGGATGATAGGGACATGGGCATTTGGTTGGCGATAATGAGTCCTCTTCAAGGGGTCAGTCCTTTCTGATGTCAGGACTGGGAACAGGAAGTGGGGGGAGCGAGTGGGGGAACAACAGCGGCTATCCGCAAGGGTCTCTGCTTCCAATTTAATGAGGGACAGTGTCGGGTTGGCGCATCATGCAAGTACAAGCACGGGTGCTAAGGTTGTGGAGGAATCCATTACTTTGCAAAGTGTTTAAAAAAAGCCAAGCAGGGTGAAAGGCCAGGGGAAGTGGGTAACGTGGGCACAGACTCTGGTGAGGGTCGCAAAGATGGTTCCGTGGCTAAAAGCATACGCCAGTAGGGATCAAGAAGTGGGGGGTTTTGGGGGGAATTTGAAATTGGCCAGGGAGTTTCCATCGATCGTGACAGAGAAATTGTATGAAGAGGTTTCTTTGGGAAGAATGGCGGGGCCTTTTGAGGGTACTCGACTGCCTGGGTTGCAGGAGTGGGGCAATTACATATGATCTACCACCTTTCGCAACCAAAGGGGTCATCGGTGAATGATGGCATTGACCCGGGGTTAGTATCAGTAAAGTATGCCTCCTTTGACAAGGCGGTGTTGGTCAAGGTCCCGGGCTTTGCTAGCCATAGTAGAAGTGGAGTCGGCCTTTAGGCTTTTACTAGTTCATCCAAGGTGTCATCACCTTTTGGGTTGTTTCCTTGAAGTTTCCTTCTTTGTTGACTTGTGCCTCCCCATGGGTTTTTCCATTTCATGTTTATACTTTGAGAAGTTTAGTTTGTTTTTGGAATGGGTTGTGAGACAGAAAGCGGGGAAGTCATCAGTGGTGCATTATTTGGATGACTTCCTATTTGTAGGTGCAGCCGGGTCAGGAGATTCTGAACATTTGGTGGAGGTTTTTGGGGAAGTGGCTCTGGAGTTTGGGATCCCAGTGGAGGGTTCACTTTTTTAAACTTTCTGGGTATGCAACTGGATACCATAAGAATGGAATGTAGACTTCCAGAGGACAAGCTCAGGGACCTCAGGATGGTGCTGGGGGAGGCGTTGGGGGTGAAAAAGTCACTCTGCAGCAACTGCAATCCCTGCTGGGAAAGCTCAATTTTGCATGCTGGATTATTCCGGTAGGTCAGGTATTCTGCCGTCGGCTATCACTGGCAATGGTGGCGGTATTAAACCAGTGACATCATATAAGATAGACAAAGTAGTTGAAAGAAGATCTGAGAGTGTGGTTAACTTTCTTGGAAGAGTTCAATGGGAGGTTGATGATTCAGGAGGTGGACTGGTCTGACGACAGCTTGTGTCTGTTCACGGATGCTTCAGGGGCTCACGGGTTTGGTGCATACCTGCAGGGTAGGTGGTGTGTGGAAGTGTGGCCTTCAAGCTGGGAAAATTTGGGTTTGACTAGGAATCTCATGTTCCTAGATTTTCTTTCCACTTGTTGGGCCTCTTCGGGTGTGGCCTCACCTTTTGAGGGACAAGAGAATAAGCTTTCATTCGGTTAACTTGGGGGTGCTACTGGCGATCAATAGGATTACTGCTAATTCCCCTCCAGTAGTAAAGTTGTTGAGAGCGTTTGTGTTGGAGTGTCTGCGAAAAAATATTTCATTCAGGGCTGTTCACGTTCCAAGAAAGCTGAATGTTATTGCTGACTTTTTGTCCCGCTTCCAGTGGGATCGGTTTTGATCGGTGGCTCCAGACGCGGATGGAGAAGGGGTAGCCTGCCCGAGGGACCTGTGGAGTTAGCGTTGCTCAGAGTGATCAGTCTGATTAAAGGGGCCTTGGCTCCTAGCACATGAAAGGCGTACGTCTGGGTGTGACAGAAATGGTGTGAGTTGGAAGGGGGCAGGCACTTAACTGGTGGCAAGAGTAGTCAGTTGGGGGTTTTGCTGTCGTGGATAAAACGTTGGGGCGAGGAAAGGATGTCGCCTTCGGAGATTAAGGGAAAGGGTGGCGGCACTAGCTTTCTTATTTCAATAGCTGGGTTTGGATTATTTGTTTGTGGTTCAGATGGCGATCAGAGGGTTGTGTAAAGGAATGGGGCAGAAGGATGGGAGTAGGCCAGTTTCATTTGCAGTGTTGAAAAGGGTAGTTGGTTGTCTACAGGGTTTGTGTTTTTCTAGGTTTGAAGAGAAGCTGTTTAAGATGTAGCTTTTTTCAGGGCATTCAGAGTGTCAGCATTGGTGGTAGGAATAGGAGGGATGATGGGGGTCTCTGCATGGAAGAGGTTCTTTTAAAAGAAGGGATGGTGGAGTTGTGGTTGAGAAGGTCCAAAATGGATAAGGCGGGAAAAGGATGTTTGGTTTGTTTGAGGGAGACGGGGAGAGAGTGTTGCCCAGTCGCCTCAGTGTGGAACTTCCTCAGTGTTCGCCCTAAAGGGAATGGCCCCTTTTTAATTCATGAGAATGGGTCAGTATTGTCCCACTTCCAGTTTATTTTAGTGTTTCGGAAAGTTTTGGGGTTATTGGGTTTTTGGGGGTCTGGAGTTTGGGTCCGATTCTTTTAGAATTGGGGTGGTGACTGAGGCAGCTGGGCTGGGTTTGGATGTAGCTGTGATCAAGAGAATTGGGAGATGGAGGTCTGAGGGATTTCGGGGGTATGTGAGGCCAGGAATGGCTTTGTGAGTGGGGGCAGCAGTTTACACGGCTTTATGTTTTCTTGGCAGGCCCGGTGAGATGTTGACTGATTGATCATTCCTATATGTATTGGGCCAGGAAAGCTGCCGCAGTGAAGGAAGATGGATTTCAATTGGGACTGTCCAGGGATAGGGTCTTGTTAGAGTTATAGACTTGGTGAGAGGTATGAAATGGGAACAGCTTGTTGGGAAGGTGGTGGAGTAGGCCAGACATTTTCCCCCACTGCAGATGTTGGTAATTTATGCAGGCAGGGACGATCTGAGTTTTATGTCCCAGAAGGACTTAGTGGATGAGATAAAAGTGGGTCTTGACAGGTTGTGGCAGCTATTCCCAGGATTGGTGATAATGTGGTCCGAAATTGAGAGTCAATTGGTTTGGAGGTCAGCTTGGGATATGGGGAGGTTGGAGGCTTCCAGAAGGAAGATTAACAGGATGGTGAGTGGATATGTGAGGCGTTTTTGTGGTGTGGGTTTGAGGCATGTGGAGTTTGAGGGTGAATCGGGGAAATGGGGTTCATCTGAATGATGTGGGTCTACACTGCTTTAATTTAACGTTAAAAGAAGGGATCAAAAAGGCCTTAGCTTTGGGTGGGGGTACTCGCACGAAGGGCGAGTGGTGGCGGGTGCTTGCTTGGGTAGGTAGAGGTTTACGCCTGTAATGATGTGGCTAGTACCTTTTGTTAGGGCAACAGGGGGATGGTTTAATGGTGGTAGCCCCTCCCCTGAGGTGGGTGGGGCTTGTGAGTTTAATAGAGGGGTCAAGCACTGTGATTGGTTAATAAGTTAATGTTTTGAATGGTAATCTGTTATGTTAATAAAGAAGCTATGGCCTTTTCATTCCCAAGAGATGATGTGAAGTGTTTTTGTGGGGGGTGGAATGACGACTTGACAATGTGGGCTCAAGGAAAATCAAAATTAAATGTGCATGATTCAGATAGAGCATGTAATTTTATGACAATTTTAAATTAACTTCTATTTTCAAATGTGCTTTGTTCTCTTGTTATCCCTTATTGAAAAAGAATACGCACATATCCTACACTAGTGGGAGCTAGTTGTTGATTGGTGCCTGCACACATTTGGCTCTTGTGATTGGCTAACTAGATGTGTTCAGCTAACTGTCACTAGTGCAATGCTGTTTCTTCAGCAAAGGATAACAATATAATGAGGTAAATTTGATAATAGAAGTAAATTGGAAAGTTGTTAAAAATTGTATGTTGTATGTTGTCTGCAAAAGCAGTTGTACTTTTCTAATTCAACAGACTTAGGTATATTTCAAATATTCCCGCAGACTTTTGTCCAAGGTTCAATCTTTATATCAATACAAATGTTTGTTTCCTGATTTACTAAAAATAACACCTTTAATCAAGACTAAAATAGGATATTTCTATCGCTCATATAGGATTAAAATTATTAGGCTTTTAAAAAATATTAACGTATGCAATGTTTAATTAATATGTTAATTAAACATATATACTAAATTGATAATATCAATAAGTGAACAAAAACCTTTTTTTTCCAAATGTATCAACAGAAAATCAATTAGTATATTTGAAATATTTTTTGCTACTGTGAATGACTGGAAAATCCTTGAGAACATGCCTTTGAAGAGCCTGTTTCATTGTAGTGTAGTTTGGTCACATCAGTAGAATAATATTGCTTCTAGTATATGAATGCTTAGAATTTGCGCTCATAGGTTAGAATAGGGTCACCACCTTAAAAAAAAAAAAAAGAGTTGGATGTAAACGTTTATACAAAAAAAGGGTCCCTATTCCAATACATTAGAGTTTACTATATGAAAACTTTGAATTCAGCTGACCGTTGTGACAAGGTGGCCGAGCTTTTGGCAGCCTCGTCTCCCTCTGTGTCTCTGTGTTTACAGGCAGTCTGTCAGCTCATTCCTCCTCACAGGAGAGAGATAGGCAATCTGTGCTCTCAGAGCACCTTTTGCTAGTGAGGCTAATTGCACTAGTTGAGAGCACCTGAAATTAAACTTCTCTCAAAGGGCCTAAAACAGCTTCTACTATTTCGCGCAAAAACACGATCACATATTTTCAAGTGCGCTAACACGACATGAAAATATGAATATTTTACATTCCAATATTCTTCACATAAAAGAATATGTTCATATATCTGATGTTTTTTGGCACAATATATATCTATACCTATATATATGTGTAAATATACATGATTATATATAGGTATATTTATATATATATATATATATATATATATATATATATATACTGTATAAATCAATGTAAATATTTGCATAGGAAATTAGTACATCGAGGCAAGTATCCCCGCTTGCTTTTCCCCAGAAATTCTTAATATACAATGTTTCCAATGCACAAGAGAATTGTGGGTAAGATATGCAAATTCTCATTTTTTTTGCTTCAAAAATACTGTTTTGACACAGCGATCCTTTTAAACAGGATTATGACAGCAAACCAGAAATCACTCACTAGACAAGCCTGTTTCGTTCTTTTTGGAACTCATCAGTAGGAGATAGATTTCTGGTTGCTGCATTGGTAAAGCTATTTTCATGGTTAAACCAAAATTCATTAAAATTATGGGGGGAGATAAAAAACTGAAACTAAAATCCTCCATGTCTCAAAATTAAATCAATGTAAATATTCACTTGCTGAGAACAATTTAACTCTTCTCTTTCTGGAAGCACAGAGAGCTCCATTCTCATGCTAACATATATATGATTTTGACCTGTCACACCTTAATTTCTATCGGCTAGATTTAGAGTTTGGCGGTAGCCATCAAAACCAGCGTTAGAGGCTCCTAACGCTGGTTTTGGGCTACCGCTAGTATTTGGAGTCAGTCAGGAAAGGGTCTAATGCTCACTTTGCAGCCGCGACTTTTCCATACCGCAGTTCCCCTTACGCCAATTGCGTATCCTATATTTTCAATGGGATCTTTCTAACGCCGGTATTTAGAGTCGTGGCTGAAGTGAGGGTTAGAAATCTAACGACAAAACTCCAGCCGCAGAAAAAAGTCAGTAGTTAAGAGCTTTCTGGGCTAACGCCAGTTCATAAAGCTCTTAACTACTGTACCCTAAAGTACACTAACACCCATAAACTACCTATGTACCCCTAAACCGAGCCCCCCCCACATCGCCGCCACTCTATTAAAATTTTTTAACCCCTAATCTGCCGACCGCACACCGCCGCCACCTACGTTATCCCTATGTACCCCTAATCTGCTGCCCCTAATACCGTTGACACCTACATAATATTTATTAATCCCTAATCTGCCGCACCCGCTATCGCTGACACCTGCATATTTTTTAACCCCTAATCTGCCGCTCCGTACACCGCCGCAACCTACATTATACCTATGTACCCCTAAGCTGCTGCCCCTAACACAGCCGACCCCTATATTATATTTATTAACCCCTAATCTGCCGCCCCCAACGTTGCCTCCACCTACCTACAATTATTAACCCCTAATCTGCCGACCGGACCACACCGCTACTATAATAATTGTATTAACCCCTAAAGCTAAGTCTAACCCTAACACCCCCCTAAGTTAAATATAATTTAAATCTAACGAAATAAATTAACTCTTATTAAATAAATTATTCCTATTTAAAGCTAAATACTTACCTGTAAAATAAACCCTAATATAGCTACAATATAAATTATAATTATATTGTAGCTATTTTAGGATTAATATTTATTTTACAGGCAACTTTGTAATTATTTTAACCAGGTACAATAGCTATTAAATAGTTAATAACTATTTAATAGTTACCTAGTTAAAATAATTACAAAATTACCTGTAAAATAAATCCTAACCTAAGTTACAATTAAACCTGACACTACACTATCAATAAATTAATTAAATTAACTATCTACAATTATCTACAATTAAACCTAACACTACACTATCAATAAATTAATTAAATACAATACCTACAAATAAATACAATGAAATAAACTAACTAAAGTACAAAAAATAAAAAAGAACTAAGTTACAAAAAATAAAAAAATATTTACAAACATTAGAAAAATATTACAATTTCAAACTAATCACACCTACTCTAAGCCCCCTAATAAAATAACAAAGACCCCCAAAATAAAAAAATGCCCTACCCTATTCTAAAATTAAAATAGAAAAGCTCTTTTACCTTACCAGCCCTGAAAAGGGCCCTTTGCGGGGCATGCCCCAAAGAATTCAGCTCTTTTGCCTGTAAAAAAAAAAAAAAACAATACAATACCGCCCCCCCCAACATTACAACCCACCACCCACATACCCCTAAACTAACCCAAACCCCCCTTAAATAAACCTAACACTAAGCCCCTGAAGATCTCCCTACCTTGTCTTCACCACGCCGGGTTCACCGATCGATCCAGAAGAGCCTCCGATGTCTTGATCCAAGCCCAAGCGGGGGGGCTGAAGATGTCCATGATCCGACTGAAGTTTTCATCCAAGCCGGAGCTGAAGAGGTCCATGATCGGGCTGAAATCAAGCGGCATCTTCAATCTTCTTTCTTCCGGATCCATGGTCATAACGCCGATGCGGAACATCCATCTTCACCGACGACTTCCCGACGAATGACGGTTCCTTTAAGGGACGTCATCCAAGATGGCGTCCCTCGAATTCCGATTGGCTGATAGGATTCTATCAGCCAATCGGAATTAAGGTAGGAAAATCAGCCAATCAGATTCAAGTTCAATCCGATTGGCTAATCCGATCAGCCAATCAGATTGAGCTCGCATTCTATTGGCTGATCGGAACAGCCAATCGGATTGAACTTGAATCTGATTGGCTGATTCCATCAGCCAATCAGAATTTTCTTACCTTAATTCCGATTGGCTGATAGAATCCTATCAGCCAATCAGAATTTGAGGGACGCCATCTTGGATGACGTCCCTTAAAGGAACCGTCATTCGTCGGGAAGTCGTCGGTGAAGATGGATGTTCCGCGTCGGCGGGATGACCATGGATCCGGAAGAAAGAAGATTGAAGATGCCGCTTTATAGAAGACTTCAGCCCGATCATGGACCTCTTCAGCTCCCGCTTGGATGAAGACTTTAGTCGGATCATGGACCTCTTCAGCTCCCGCTTGGATGAAGACTTCAGCCGGATCATGGACATCTTCAGGCCCCCGCTTGGGATTGGATCAAGACATCGGAGGCTCTTCTGAATCGATCGGTGAACCCGGCGTGGTGAAGACAAGGTAGGGAGATCTTCAGGGACTTAGTGTTAGGTTTATTTAAGGGGGGTTTGAGTTAGATTAGGGGTATGTGGGTGGTGGGTTGTAATGTTGGGGGGGTATTGTATGGTTTTTTTTACAGGCAAAAGAGCTGAATTCTTTGGGGCATGCCCCGCAAAGGGCCCTTTTCAGGGCTGGTAAGGTAAAAGAGCTTTTCTATTTTAATTTTAGAATAGGGTAGGGCATTTTTTTATTTTGGGGGTCTTTGTTATTTTATTAGGGGGCTTAGAGTAGGTGTAATTAGTTTTAAATTGTTGTAATATTTTTCTAATGTTTGGAAATATTTTTTTATTTTTTGTAACTTAGTTCTTTTTTATTTTTTGTACTTTAGTTAGTTTATTTCATTGTATTTATTTGTAGGTATTGTATTTAATTAATTTATTGATAGTGTAGTGTTAGGTTTAATTGTAGATAATTGTAGATAGTTAATTTAATTAATTTATTGATAGTGTAGTGTCAGGTTTAATTGTAACTTAGGTTAGGATTTATTTTACAGGTAATTTTGTAATTATTTTAACTAGGTAACTATTAAATAGTTATTAACAATTTAATAGCTATTGTACCTGGTTAAAATAATTACAAAGTTGCCTGTAAAATAAATATTAATCCTAAAATAGCTACAATATAATTATAATTTATATTGTAACTATATTAGGGTTTATTTTACAGGTAAGTATTTAGCTTTAAATAGGAATAATTTTTTTAATAAGAGTTAATTTATTTCGTTAGATTTAAATGATATTTAACTTAGGGGGGTGTTAGGGTTAGGGTTAGACTTAGCTTTAGGGGTTAATACATTTATTATAGTAGCGGTGTGGTCCGGTCGACAGATTAGGGGTTAATAATTGTAGGTAGGTGGAGGCGATGTTGGGGGCGGCAGATTAGGGGTTAATAAATATAATATAGAAGTCGGAAATCTAAAGAATGAAGCAAATTAGATAATAGAAGTAAATTGGAATGATTTTTAAAATTGTATTATTTATCTTAATCATGTAAGAACATATTTGGGTTTGATGTCCCTTTAAACAATCCAAGCACATTGCCTGTTATTGCAGATTTCAGCATTGTGGGGGAGTGATGTTTTAAAAACATGTATACACAACATATATTGTGCTTTCAGTAAATATAAAAAGGTTTATGTTTTGTGATAGTTCAAATAATATATATGCAAACTATCGGCTAGATTACGAGTCTTGCGTTAGGCTTAAAAAGCAGCGTTGGCCAGTCCAAGGGGTTAATGTTAGGTTTTTTAAGGGGGTATTGGGTGGGTTTTAGAGTAGGGTTGGTTGTGTGGGTGGTGGGTTTTAATGTTGGAGGGGGATTTGTAATTTTTTTTACAGATAAAAGAGCTGATTACTTTGGGGCAATGCCCCGCAAAAGGCCCTTTTAAGGGCTATTTGTAATTTAGTGTAGGGTAGGGCTTTTTTATTTTGGGGGGGCTTTTTTTTTGTTAGCGGAATTAGATTAGGTGTAATTAGTTTAAAAATGTTGTAATTTGTTTATTACAAACACTAAATTACAGAAAATAATAAACAAATTACAAGATTTTTAAACTAATTACACCTAATCTAATCTCCCTAACAAAATAGAAAAGCCCCCTCAAAATAAAAAGAGTCCTACCCTACACTAAATTACAAATCCCCCCCAACAGTAAAACCCACCACCCACACAACCAACCCTACTCTAAAACCCACCCAATACCCCCTTAAAAAAAACCTAACACTAACCCCTTGAAGATCACCTTACCGGGAGAAGTCTTCAACCAACCGGGCCGAAGTCCTCAACGAATCCGGCAGAAGTGGTCCTCCAGATGGCAGAAGTGGTCCTCCAGAAAGGCAGAAGTCTTCATCCAGACGGCATCTTCTATCTTCATCCATCCGACGTGGAGCGGGTCCATTTTCAAGACATCCGACGTGGAGCATCCTCTTCTTTCCACAGCGACTGAAGAATGAAGGTACCTTTAAGTTACGTCATCCAAGATGGTGTCCCTTCAATCCCGATTGGCTGATAGAATTCTATCAGCCAATCGGAATTACGGTAGAAAAAATCCTATTGGCTGATGCAATCGGCCAATAGGATTGAGCTGGCATTCTATTGGCTGATTAGAACAGCCAATAGAATGCCAGCTCAATCCTATTGGCTGATTGGATCAACCAATAGGATTGAACTTCAATCGTATTGGCTGATTGCATCAGCAATAGGATTTTTCCTACCTTAATTCCGATTGCCTGATAGAATTCTATCAGCCAATCAGAATTGAAGGGACATCATCTTGGATGACGTCACTTAAAGGAAACTTCATTCTTCAGTTGCCGTGGAAAGAAGAGGATGCTCCTAGTTGGATGTCTTGAAGATGGACCCGCTCCGTGTCGGATGGATGAAGATAGAAGATGCCGTCTGGATGAAGACCTCTGCCCATCTGGAGGACCACTTCTGCCCATCTGGAGCACCACTTCTTCCGGATTCGTTGAGGACTTTGGCCCGGTTGGATGAAGACTTCTCCCTGTAAGGTGATCTTCGAAGGGTTAGTGTTAAGTTTTTTTAAGGGGGTATTGGGTGGGTTTTAGAGTAGGGTTGGGTGTGTGGGTGGTGGGTTTTAATGTGGGGGGTATTTGTAAAAATTTTTACAGGTAAAAGAGCTGAATACTTTGTGGCAATGCCCAGCAAAAGGCCCTTTTAAGGGCTATTTGTAATTAAGTGTAGGGTAGGGATTTTTTATTTTAGGAGGGCTTTTTTATTTTGTTAGGGGGATTAGATTAAGTGTACTTTAGCTAATTTTAGCTAATTTTATTTAATTGTATTTAATTGTATTTAATTTAGGGATTTAATTGCATTATAGTGTAGTGTTAGGTGTTAGTGTAACTTAGGTTAGGTTTTATTTTACAGGTACTTTGTATTTATTTTAGCTAGGTAGTTTATTAAATAGTTAATAACTATTTAATAACTATTCTACCTAGTTAAAATAAATACAAACTTGCCTGTAAAATAAAAATAAACCCTAAGCTAGATACAATGTAACTATTAGTTATATTGTAGCTAGCTTAGGGTTTATTTTACAGGTACTTAGTTTCAAATAGGAATAATTTATTAGATTATAGTAATTTTATTTAGATTTATTTAAATTATATTTAAGTTAGGGGGGTTAGGGTTAGACTTAGGTTTAGGGGTTAATATGTTTATTATAGTTGGGGGCGACATTGGGGTGGCAGATTAGGGGTTAATAATATTTAACTAATGTTTGCGAGGCGGGAGTGCAGCGGTTTAGGGGTTAGTATGTTTATTATAGTGGCGGCGACGTTGGGGGTGGCAGATTAGGGGTTAAGAAGTGTAGGTAGGTTGCGGCGACATTGGGGAAGGCAGATTAGGGGTTAATAAATATAATGTAGGTGTCGGCGATGTTGGGGGCAGCAGATTAGGGGTTTATAAGTATAATGTAGGTTGCGGCGGTGTCCGGAGCGGCAGATTAGGGGTTAATAAAATAATGTAGGTTGCAGCAATGTTGGGGACAACAGATTAGGGGTTAATAAGTGTAAGACTAGGGGTGTTTAGACTTGGGGTTCATGTTAGGGTGTTAGGTGTAGACATAAATTTTCTTTCCCCATAGGAATCAATGGGGCTGCGTTAGGGAGTTTACGCTGCTTTTTTGCAGGTGTTAGACTTTTTTTCAGCCGGCTCTCCCCGTTGATTCCTATGGGGAAATCGTGCACGAGCACGTTACACCAGCTCACCGCTAACTTAAGCAGCACTGGTATTGGAGTGCGGTAAGGAGCAAAATTTTGCTCAACAATCACTTCTTGTCTGGGTTGTAAAAACTCGTAATACCAGCGCTGTCTGTAACTGATCGGTGAGCATAAACTGCTCGTTAGCACCGCATAGCCTCTAACGCAAAACTCGTAATCTAGGTGTATGATTCATTGTATATTCAATACATTTCTTACTATTCCTCATCCCACCACTGAAAGGGTGGCTCGACAAGCATGTCTAAAAACATTCTCCTGAGCTAGCTGGTATTGTTTAGAACATTCAAACTTCCCTTACATTGTTATACAGGTTACTTCCCATTAAACACCTATATATTAGCTATGTATGCAATCACCATTAACAAAAAAAAAAACAATGTAATAATAAACCTATATGAGCTGGGGGTTTGTGGCTGCATGATACATGCGCATATAGGTGGTCAGATTACAAGTGGTGTGCTGTTTAGCACTTTTGCTCACATGCAACAAAGTTGGAAATAAAATTTTAACACAAGCGGGTTATCACAAGTATTAAAAGTTAAAAGTCAGATCGAGAAAGAAGCTGACGGCCTAGGTCACCATTCTCACACCTCTTCCCTGGTTTGACAACTGGCCGGGTAAAACGACATCTAACTTGCTGTGTTTACCGAACTCTATCTCACTGAACATTGAGTGGTGCTAACATTGGAGGTTCAAGAAACTGCTGGATAATACTACTTCAACATGGAGTCTACTGCCATGGCCTTCCTAAACCTGCTATCACTCAACATGGAGTATCACTTTACTTCTCTGATTCAGACCCTGAGAGCAGAACATGATGTAGACCCGAAGAGGATAGAAGCACAGGAGCCAGCCTTGATCTCAAGAGACCAGTGAGAAAAGCTGGAGGGAGGTAATGATACAGGAACGGATGAGCCTACTGGACTGAACGCAGCATGTCTGGAGATCAGAGAACCCTTACCGAGCATTGCACCCAGCCGTCATGCACCACTAATGATCAGCTCCCATGAGATGCGGCCAGTTGAGAGGAGACTTGTGATGAACTGTGTCCCGAAACACTCAGTAAATCCAAAGACAGTCGCTGCATGCTCCCACCTTGGCCAGGTTAGAACTGTAGCAGCTCTCTACATAAGCCCCTTCATGGATCCCACTGCTCTCGTATTTGACGCCAGGTTCTTTACAGCTGAGATTAGCAATTGCAGTTTGACAAACCCTTACCGGAGGCTCCTTGTTCAGGGTGTGGGATAGGGAAACAGTATGACTACACGGCCTGAGTGAAAGGATAAGGCCATAACTTTAAAAAAAGCATACCCAGTTTTCTGTTTCACCACACTGTTCTACTTCTACACCAGTTTTCATTTTATATTGGAGATGTTAGTTATCTCATTGACATATGAGTTATATATTGTCATATCTCTCCTTATGACTAGATTGTAATGTTGCATAGCCTAAGATTACCTAATTGCTATATATATTGTAAGCTAACTGATCATTATATACAGTTCATTCTTATTAATATTTGAAATGTTCACAGCCACATAGCCGTTACTACATTTTAGTTTCTAGTAGAGGAATTTGGTATTGTTATCATTATTGAGGTGACCTTACAGAGGGCTTTTATATGTTCTCTACTAGGCTGATTACAACTATGCATGTTTATAATCCACTATTATTCACTTGGCTCCTCTGGACACAGTAAGATCCTTTGGACTCACACTGTTACTAGTTGGGTAGATACGGTAGGTCCAGCTTTTATGTCTTACATTTTGTTATAAATCCTTTACGTGATTATACACATATATTTATTATGCTTAGTATAATAATATCAGTTCCATATAACATCATTAGGCTATAGCATATTCTACTTTTACTCATGGCGCCCCCAACGAGAGCATTGGGATATTTTGACTGCCATATCTTGAATATATGTAACTCCCCCTATCAGTCCCTGCTAAAATCAGGTTACTTATCAATTTTCTCTTACACATTACTGTGAGATGAGCTTTTATAAATAGACAAACGCAGCTCTCGACCACAATGCTATTTTGAGGTTGCCCCATTTTGACACTCTATATACACTCTATCGATAACTCCCAATCTCTTCTACATCTGAGCTTATTTTTATCTGCTCTTTCATATAATCTTGTGACTGGTATATTTGTTTATAAAGCCCGCGGATATTGTTTTGCTTTCCTTACCATACCGATACACTAACTGACTCAAACTATCCCATCCATAGTGTTTAATTGCTTCTCCCCCCCCCCCGCTAATAAGGCTTAATAACAATTAACATACTGGCCATCCTTATAGTGGAATATATACCAAGTACTGTACTCCATAATGACATATCTATAAGGAACCTCTAATAGTGAGCTGCTTATATATTGTGCTCTAATACAGTAATCTTGGACAGGTGGGTGTATCTGGGTGTTGAACCAGCTCATACATACTAACTGTATATTTATAACATATACTCCACACCTAGACTCACCCTGACCCCTCTTTCACATCTCAGGGAATTTTTACTTTAAGGGACCAGATACATGATGACGTTAGTCTGCCCGCCCGGTGGGCCTGCTGCTTCACACACAGCCCCCCTTTTTTCCATGTCTCATATACCCTCTTAGATTATGAATGGTACATATATTGGGGTGGCCAGAGACCTCACTGTCTCATACTTAGCTCTCTACTCCTCCATAATTCATACTCTAAACAAGGTTTCACCTAGGTTCAGCACATATTTTTCGATGTGTTAGTGTCTCATGGATTTAGCCCAGCCCTTTCTTCCTTTCTAATTCATATAATAATATTTTGTAGCATTCACTTGGTTTTATTTGGAGGTTTGGTTTATCACTACTGATACATGCTTTACTCCTGTTTGATATTCGCTAAAATATTAGATAACATTTTAGACTCATTGCCTGGACAATATTTTATGCTTTATGTATCTCAGTAGATATGTTGTATTGCCGTTTGTATAGAGCACATATATATTTCCCTACTGTTGAATCATGTTTACAGACTCTGGCTCCTACTTTATGTATTAACTGTGAAAGTCATTGGATGGTACATTTTATTGAGGAAACTCTTATAGCTAAAGATAAGTAATTCAGCACAGTATTCTAGTACACTTTGCGGCCTGTTCTAAACTCCTTTATCTCAGATTTGTTTTTTGTTCTTTCTTTTATATATTATTGATTATATTTAGATTGGGAGGTATGGATATGGTTCTACTTAGCTACCTTTCTAAATAATCCAGGTCATAAATTTAATGTCTCACAATATGGCTGTATTTTCTGTAGCTAACTTAAAAGGCAATGCCCCCCATTCTTCCCCTCTATACTAAGCGGCTTCTGTCTGCTGTACTCCTCCCCCCCGCTACATCCCTGGACCAAGAGTGGCCAAGCCATAAGCCTCCCCCCACATTCCACTATTACTAGATTAAAGAGCATCTCTCGTATCAATGTGGGGAACATTGTTAATATGATATAATAATAAAGGAAGTTCCATTTTAGTTAGTCCTAAACATCTTTTCACATCATTTGAAGACATGACAGTTGTCTCTCACTACTTGTATGTTTTTTCCCATATTTCACTTGCTGTGATGAAATTATTGATTATGATGTCATTATTATCTATGGACGAAATCTGTACGCTTTATTTCCTCTCAACTTCAATAAAAATTGTTCTTTAAAAAAAAAAAGTTAATAGTCAAATGTTTGTGTGCGAGCGAAACCAGATGTACGCTAAGTTCAGGACTCATGACTGTGCTAAATTCTTCTCCCCATAGACTTTAATGCAGTGTGCTGTTAAAAAAACCTTACCACTCTCATGTTAACAGACCAATAGCGCTAAACCCAAAGGTAGTTACGCATATTTTACATTCCAATGTTCTTCACATTGAAGAAAATGTTCTTGATATATATATATATATATATATATATATATATCATGATTTTCCACCATTTTTCAATTTTCTTACCATTAAGGACCACGGCTATTTTTACATTTCTACTGTCAATCGGCTAGATTTAGAGTTCTGCGGCCAAAGGGGTGCGTTAGCTACGCGTGCTTTTTTTCCCCCCGCACCTTTTAAATACCACTGGTATTTAGAGTTCACAGAATGGCTGCGTTAGGCTCCAAAAAAGGGAGCGTAGAGCATATTTACCGCCACTGCAACTCTAAATACCAACGTTGCTTACGGACGCGGCCAGATTCAAAAGCGTGCTTGTGCACAATTCCCCCATAGAAAACAATGGGGCCATTTGAGTTGAAAAAAAACCTAACACCTGCAAAAAAGCAGCGTTTAGCTCCTAACGCAGCCCCATTGTTTTCTATGGGGAAACACTTCCTACGTCTGCACCTAACACTCTAACATGTACCCTGAGTCTAAACACCCCTAACCTTACACTTATTAACCCCTAATCTGCCGCCCCCGCTATCGCTGACACCTGCATATTTTTTTAACCCCTAATCTGCCGCTCCGTACACCGCCGCAACCTACATTATACCTATGTACCCCTAATCTGCTGCCCCTAACACCGCTGACCCCTATATTATATTTATTAACCCCTAATCTGCCACCCCTGCTATCGCTGACCCCTGCATATTATTATTAACCCCTAATCTGCCGCTCCGTACACCGCCGCAACCTACATTATACCTATGTACCCCTAATCTGCTGCCCCTAACACCGCCAACCCCTATATTATATTTATAAACCCCTAATCTGCAACCCCTGCTATCACTGACCCCTGCATATTATTATTAACCCCTAATCTGCCGCTCCGTACACCGCCGCAACCTACATTATACCTATGTACCCCTAATCTGCTGCCCCTAACACCGCTGACCCCTATATTATATTTATTAACCCCTAATCTGCCCCCCACAATGTCGCCGCCAGCTACCTACAATAATTAACCCCTAATCTGCCGACCGGATCTCACCGCTACTATAATAAATGGATTAACCCCTAAAGCTAAGTCTAACCCTAACACTAACACCCCTCTAAGTTAAATATAATTTAAATCTAACGAAATAAATTAACTCTTATTATATAAATTATTCCTATTTAAAGCTAAATACTTACCTGTAAAATAAACCCTAATATAGCTACAATATAAATAATAATTATATTGTAGCTATTTTAGGATTAATATTTATTTTACAGGCAACTTTGTAATTATTTTAACCAGGTACAATAGCTATTAAATAGTTAATAACTATTTAATAGCTAAAATAGTTAAAATAATTCCAAAATTACCTGTAAAATAAATCCTAACCTAAGTTACAATTAAACCTAACACTATACTATCAATAAATTAATTAAATACAATACCTACAAATAACTACAATTAAATAAACTAACTAAAGTACAAAAAAAAAAAGGACTAAGTTACAAAAAATAAAAAAAATATTTACAAACATTAGAAAAATGTTTGCCGTTCGTCATCTGATGAAGATAGAAGATGCCGCTTGGATCAAGATGGTTGCCGGTCCAGATCTCCTCTTCTTCCCGGATAGGATGAAGACTTTGGAGCCTCTTCTGGACCTCTTCAGCCGCTTCTTGATAGAAGACTTCAGCCGAATTATGGATCGCCAGCCCGCGCTTGGGCTTGGATCAAGACTTTGGAGGACGGATCGGTGAACCTGGCATGGTGAAGATAAGGTAGGAAGATCTTCAGGGGCTTAGTGTTAGGTTTATTTAAGGGGGTTTGGGTTAGATTAGGGGTATGTGGGTGGTGGGTTGTAATGTTGGGGGGGTATTGTATGTTTTTTTTAACAGGCAAAAAAGGCTGAATTATTTGGGGCATGCCCCGCAAATGGCCCTTTTCAGGGCTGGTAAGGTAAAAGAGCTTTGAACTTTTTTAATTTAGAATAGGGTAGGGCATTTTTTTATTTTGGGGGCCTTTGTTATTTTATTATAGGGCTTAGAGTAGGTGTAATTAGTTTAAAATTGTTGTAATATTTTTCTAATGTTTGTAAATATTTTTTTATTTTTTGTAACTTAGTTCTTTGTTATTTTTTGTACTTTAGTTAGTTTATTTAATTGTAGTTATTTGTAGGTATTGTATTTAATTAATTTATTGATAGTGTAGTGTTAGGTTTAATTGTAACTTAGGTTAGGATTTATTTTACAGGTAATTTTGTAATTATTTTAACTATTTTAGCTATTAAATAGTTCTTAACTATTTAATAGCTATTGTACCTGGTTAAAATAATTACAAAGTTGCCTGTAAAATAAATATTAATCCTAAAATAGCTACAATATAATTATAATTTATATTGTAGCTATATTAGGGTTTATTTTACAGGTAAGTATTTAGCTTTAAATAGGAATAATTTATTTAATAAGAGTTAATTTATTTTGTTAGATTTAAATTAGATTTAACTTAGGGGGGTGTTAGTGTTAGGTTTAGAATTAGCTTTAGGGGTTAATACATTTATTATAGTAGCGGTGTGGTCCGGTCGGCAGATAAGGGGTTAATAATTGTAGGTAGGTGGAGGCGACATTGGGGGCGGCAGATTAGGGGTTAATAAATATTATGTAGGGGTCGGCGGTATTAGGGGCAGCAGATTAGGGGTACATAGGGATAACGTAAGTGGCGACGGTGTATGGAGCGGCAGATTAGGGGTTAAAAAAAGAGTGGCGGCGATGTGGGGGGACCTCGGTTTAGCGGTACATAGGTAGTTTATGGGTGTTAGTGTACTTTAAAGCACAGTAGTTAAGAGCTTTATAAACCGGCGTTAGCCCAGAAAGCTCTTAACTACTGACTTTTTTCTGCGGCTGGAGTTTTGTCGTTAGATTTCTAACGCTCACTTCAGCCACGACTCTAAATACCGGCGTTAGAAAGATCCCATTGAAAAGATAGGATACGTAAATGGCGTAGGGGGATCTGCGGTATGGAAAAGTCGAGGCTGCAAAGTGAGCGTTAGACCCTTTAATGACTGACTCCAAATACCGGCGGGCGGTAAAAACCAGCGTTAGGAGCCTCTAATGCTGGTTTTGACGGCTACCGCCAAACTCTAAATCTAGGCCTTTGTGTTTAGCTGTAATTTTAATCTTACTCATTTACTGTGGCCACACATATTATATACCATTTTTTGTTTTCTCGTCATTAAATGGACTTTCTAAAGATACCATTATTTTCATCATATCTTACAATTTACTATAAAAAAATTATAAAATATGATTTTTTTTTAAAAAAACACACTTTTTCTAAAGTTGACCCACAAAATCTGTTACACATCTACAACCACCAAAAAACACCCATGCTAAATAGTTTTTAAATTTTGTCTTGAGTTTAGAAATACCAAATGTTTACAAGGTCTTTGCTTTTTTTGCAAGTTATAGGGCAAGTACAAGTAGCACTTTGCTATTTCCAAACAATTTTTTTTTTTCAAAATCAGCGATAGTTACATTGTAACACTGATATCTGTCTAGAATCCCTGAATAACCCTTCACATGTAAATATTTGTTTTAGTAGACAACCCAAAGTATTGATCTAGGAAAATTTTGGTAAATTTAATGCCACCATTTCACCGCCAAATGCAATCAAATAAAAAAAATAATAATAACTTTTTCACTAACTTTAGGTTTCTCACTGAAATGATTTACAAACAACTTGTGCAATTATGGCACAAATGGTTGTAAATGCCTCTCTGGGATTCCTTTTGTTCAGAAATAGCAGACATATATAAGGCTTTGGAATTGCTTTTTGGTAATTAGAAGGCCGCTGTGCACACTTGTATTATGCCCAGCAGTGAAGGGGTTAATTAGGTAGCTTGTAGGGTTAATTTTAGCTTTAGTGTAGAGATCAGCCTCCCACCTGACACATCCAACCCCCTGATCCCTCAATGACCCCTCTCAAAAAACTCTCTTCCCTCCCCTACCTCACCATTGTCACTGCCATCTTAAGTACTGGCAGAAAGTCTGCCTTTTTAAATATATTCTGCAGTGTTGGATCCCCCCTTAGCCCCCAACCTCCCTGATCCCCATAAACAGCTCTCTAACCCTCCCGCCTCTACCTATTTCCTACCATCTTAGGTACTGGCAGCTGTATGTAATTGGCTTTTTTTATCTGTAGCTTAAAAAAGGGTATTGAAGGATGCCTCACTATCGAGTCATCAATGCAATACCCTGAAAGCGGCTGGAAGCGATAACAATCGCTTTCACTGCTTGAACCCAGGCACGTCCTTGGTCGTTAACGACCGTTTTTTGTAGGACATGCCTGGCATGTCCTTGATCGTTAAGGGGTTAAATTGAATAGAAAGGGCTCAAAAGTGTTTATTTATAAATTTGTCTTTAAATATTGTTTGATGTTTATTTAAGTTACAATGATCAACAAACAGAATCCGTTTTAACTAATAACACACAAATGATTGCATTGTTCTTGTACATATTGAATATATATTGAATATATAATTCCAATATTCACAGTATAGGTTGAAAAAAACATGTGAAACCCTAAGCTTATGACTTCAACAATAGCTAATTCGATTTTCAAATTGCCAAACATGGTATCTATTAATGAAATGCTATTTGAAGTGTGGGTTTGTGCTACTTTGACATAAAAAAACACTCATTTTGAGTTTACTATTCATTAAATGCATCAGTTAATTTGAACCATGCCTCACAAAAAGGGGATTTCAGAAGACCTGCAATCAAGAATTGTTGCATTGCCTAAAAATGGAAAGGGTTACAAAGTTATCTCAAAGAGCTTTGCTATTTATCAGTCCGCTGTTAGACAAATTGTCTATAAATGGAGGCGATTTAGTACTGTGGTAACTCTCCCTAGAAGTTGTCGTCCTGCCAAGATGACTCAAAGGGCACACCCCTTTGAGTCATCTTGGCAGGACGACCACACAATTTTTAATGAGGTAGAAAAGAGTAACAGTTTAAAACTTGTAGAAATAATTGGAACATATCTGTTCATGAGTCTACTATACGGTAAACATTTAACAGGCATGGTGTCAATGGCAGGACACCAAAAAAAAGCTACTGCTTTCCCAAAAAAACATTGCTGCACGCCTGAGGTGTGCCACTTGCCACTCCGCAATTCTACAGGGAAAATGATTTATTTACTGATAAAACTAAGGTTGAAATGTTTGGGAAGAACACGCAGCACTGTGTATGGTGTTGTAAAAAGGGCACCGCATACCAACATAAAAACATCATCCCTACTGTTAAATATGGTCATGATTTGAGTCGGATTTGTTGCTTTAGGGCCTGGACCACTTGCCATCATTGAGGGAAAAATGAATTCCCAAGTTTATCAAGATATCCTTGTAAGGAAAAGTGGCCCAAAATTCCTCTTGAATGTTGTGCAAGTCTAGTCTGCAGGTACCGGAAATGCTTGGTTATTGCCGCCAAAGGGGGATCAACTAGCTATTAAATCCAAGTTCACATACATTTTTTATTAATATTTATATCCAGTGTATATATAAGTGTAAAACTTTATTTTAATGTACTTATGTTGAGTTTGGTGCAACTTTTTTTTTTAACTTTCACACCTAACGCTACACCTCCACTCACACCTAACGCTACACCTCCACTCGCGCAAACCCAATGTGCACACATTTTTTTTTTGTGCTCAAAGTGTTTACTTTCAATTTGTAATATGCGTGCAAGCTAGCATGGGTACAATATTGGTTATTGCAACCCTTTCTAATCTAGTCTAGTATGTTATATATGTATTAGAGATGTGCAGCCAAAAACATTTTATTTTGTCTAAAATGTTCGTAACCAATATTCAATATTAGTTTTGTTTAAAATTAAAAGAATGGGGCGTGGCTAGCAGCTAGAGGAGCAAGATGTGTTCTCAAAGTGTTCCGGCTAATTTATAGGTTTGTCTATAATACTATAGACAAACCTATCTTATAGTCATAAAATTCTTAACCCCCTGGGATCTCCCACAGCTGAGAAGAGGACCTGTGGATGAAAGGAGGATCCTATTAACTTGCGGGAGATCAGTTTGACTGATTTCATTTGGAGCACTTGCAGCCACCGAAGGGCCGGGGCTCCGATTTTGACGGCTGGACGAGATCACAAATTCCTGAGAGGAGCACAGGGGCTCCCTTCATTGCTGGAGCATGAAGCCTAGACTTATCGCATTAGGAGGTGCGCAACCTAGCAATTGACGGATCAACGTCACACAAACAGTCGATAGAAATCGGTAAGGAGAGGAAGCAGGTCAGGGGCTCATTTCTTACTCTATCAAGGGGTACTCCTTTTGGGGCATAAACTAACAATGGCTAGCTATAATGGAAGATCCGTGAGACCGCTTAAGGGCCTTTTAACATACTTTGCAATTTTGGCAGGAAAAGGTGCTATTTTAGGCTACAGTGACCTAATAACAACAAGGAAATAAACTGATGCACCAATAGAGTGCACCGAAACTAGAAAGTCTGAATCTAGTATATAGAGACTATAACTTAGCAATCATACAGAGCACATAAGTTCCTTTTTGGACCTTTAAAAAGAAGCAACACCTACTCCGCCTGACTAGGTAGTTTATATAGCTGCTTTTCTGGAGCTGACTGAGGGGCACTATTCTAGGTCTATAGTCATAAGACAAAGGAACAGCTCAACAGACACACCTGGTATTATCTCTGCTTCTACATCCCTCCAAAGACTCAACAATGGATAACTATTAAGCCTGGGGACAAGAGAGATGGCAGGTTCTTTTAACCCCTAAACCTTGTATAGAGAAAGCACACTATACGTTAACATGAAGTGGCATGATTAAAAACGCAAAGTTAATAGCCTAGCTCCTGAGGTACGAATACAAGCATTGTCAGCTTTAAAGAAATACTCCAAATGTATTTATTCTCTCCTATTAAGGCAGACAAGATGAAAAACAAAACACAAACAGTCAAAGAATGTCTAAATAAATCACAACTAAAGCAAAAACAACAGGAAAAGGGTTTTCCTTCTTCTAGCGAAAAAATGAATGCAAGTACATCTGAAATATCTATACCAAGCATCATGGATACTCAGAATAAAGAACTTTTGTCGCAGATAAAATCTTTATTTCAGGAAGAACTAAAAACTGTGCTGTCTGAATTGAGACAAGACATCAAAGAAATTGGCAGCCGTACAGCAGAACTTGAAGAAAAAACAGACAACATAGCAGATGAAATCCCGCAGATTCAACATTCCTTATCAGAACATGCTGATCACATTACTAAGCTAGAAGAAGAAATTGAAGATCTTGAAAATAGATCCCGCAGATCTAATCTTTATATTAGAAACCTTCCAGAATAATATAAAAACCTACAGGAAACCATGTCCAAGCTTTTCCATCAACTTGTACCAGAGATAGAACCTGATATGTTTCTTATGGACAGAGTACATAGAGCTCTAACTAAACTCCAACAGTCATCAACAAGAGACATTATACTTAAACTCCACTACTTCCACATAAAGGAACTTATCCTCAAGGCAGCCAGAATGAAGCAGAACATCAACTTTGAGGGCCATCCAATACAAATTTTTGCTGATATCGCCCCCATAATCCTACGAAAGTGCAGAGAGTTCAAACCAATTACAACAGCTCTCACTACAGCACAGATCAAATACAGGTGGAATTTTCCTTTTAAACTCGTATTCTCTCATCAAAATAGCAGTTACACCTGCTCCACATTAGCAGAGGGATTTGCTATACTTCAACGTCTACAGATCCACTTTGACCAACCCTCCACTCCAACAATCCCAAATCCTCAAAGAAGACCTTCCATCGTGAGTGGACACCAGTTAAAAAAGCCAGAAAACCTAAAAAATCTAAGTCTAATCCCAGTGCCAGTATAGACTCTGACACACCTTGCGAAGAGGAAATCCCTCCAACCTAATAACAGGAGCCAAAGTTTGAGTATTCTTCATTTCAAACATAATTGGATAGGAGGGCCATCTTTTTGACCCAACTATCACTAGACATACTATTATTTAGCCTAATATCAGGTTGATTGGGTGTGTTCACAATTTTTTGCTAAGAGTTCAAATTTATTTCTAACATAATGTCTAACCATATGTTCAACCATACCTAACAACATTTGTGCTCTTCTCGGGAGCTAACCCCCCCCCCTTTTTTTTTTTCCTTCCACGTAAGAGCTACTGCTTCAATATCCTTATAACACTTCCCCACCTTACCCCCCCTCTTCTTTCTCCTACTATCATTCACATCTCTTCCCACTCCTTCTCCCATCATGCCATATAATAACTATTAAGGGAATATAAGCATATATATATATATATATATATATTTCATTTTAGATATTATGGGACCTGACTCCCTATACATCCCCCCAAACTCCCCAGATTGGGAACCCTTATACATTTATGAGAATGCAATTGTTTCTCATTGTTTTCAAGTATTTAATTCAGTTAAACGTCATGTTAAAGTTGCTACATTTGACATTTTGTATTCATTATACACATGTTATTTCTTATTGTTTTGAGATTACAATCAATATTTTATCTCTATTGCAGAACACGTTTTCTATTAGATACTATCTATTTTTCAGTTGTCCTCTACATCTGGTAAGTCCTGGCTTTCCACCACAAGATCACCTTTGGGGTTTTTCTGAACCTTACCCTACATTACAACTTGAGAAAGCTAATATGATAATAATTCCCCCTACCCCACATGATGTCTATTAAAATAGTATCAAATAATGTGAGAGGACTTAACTACGATATTAAAAGGAAAAAGGTAATCTCCACTTACAAGGCCCGAAAGGCACAAATAGTCATGTTACAGGAAACACACTTCACTAAAACATATACTCCGAAAGTATTGGGACAAGATGTATCCCATTCAGTACCATGCCGTCTGTAATAATAAAAAGGGTGGGGTTACAGTTGTCCTTCACTCATTCTTAAACTTTAAAGAGGAAGAAGTAGTCACAGACAAAGAAGGGAGATAGCTCCTTATTAGAGTTTTGATCCAGAACACCCCAATAGTAATAGTTCATATCTACGCACCAAATGACCACCAAGCGACCTTTATGACAAAAGTGAGTAAATTCTTAACTCTTTGGAAGAAATATAAAACTATTATTGGGGGGGAATTTTAATCTTACATTAGATCACAAACTAGATCGTACCACACAAGGTACAATTCAGGCTAACTGTTGCCCTTCCCATAATATTTTAAAATATTTTATATTATACCACAATCTAATTGATTGCTGGAGAAAATTAAATGGCAACGCGAGGGACTATACATATTTTTCGCCAATGCATAACTCACAGTCTAGGATAGATTATATCTTTGCAAGCCAAATTCTGATTCCACTCCTGATGAAAGCTACAATACTTAACTGTCCGTGGTCAGACCACTCTATTGTAGAAGTTACTTTGTCTGGAGTTTTAAACCCAGATAGAACTAAATCTTGGACACTAAATACTGCTTTGCTACAAGATAAACTCTTACTACAACAGCTTCACCAACAGATTTCTTAGTTAATTTCACTTAATGAAGATAGCGCTTCCAACCCCATATTTGTTTGGGGTGCCCCGAAAGCTTTTGTAAGGGGTTTCTTAATTGCAGAGTCGAGTAGAAGGAATAAACAATCTAAAGTCAAGTTAATACAACTGCAATATGAAGCATATTATTACGAACCTAAATGACTCACAACCCAAATAAAAAAGATATCAAGACTTCCGGTGGGCGGGCTCCGGGATAGGCAGCAAAGCAGCAGAGCTCCGCATCAACTTGCTTCCATTTGCCATATAATCTGCTTTTTTTCAAATTCTTTGGCGAGCAAATTACCCCTCACCTACCTAACTGCCTACCCGGAACCCCACGAGAAATTCCTTGGCAGGTCTCGCTGCCCGGAGCGGTGGGGTGACTAGAAGGTAACCTGCTACCGCACTTTCTCATAGGAGCGATCCCGGCTCCCCCACCGAAGACTCCCATCTTAACAAGAGGACCCTTGCACTAAGTGGCTTTACCTGATTACGCCCGCAGAGGCCATCCTGACCTACACCACTTGCTGCGGAGGACTTTCTGGGAGTGTGGCACTGCCGCGGAGTCCCGCGCCACTACCTTGGCTGACGCCATATTGGGCCCACGTGGCTCACCTTCTTCCTAAGCCGGAGCAGCGAGTTGCAGCCGGGAAGGCTGTACATTACAGGGACAGGCTATTGCGACCCTCGACACCGGATACCCATGACCCCGGATACAAGCTCTTGATCAGTGGGGCCTAAAACTGCAGATTCCTCATCGCGGCCTGCCAGTGTATGCTTGAAGGAGCAGGGAGCCGGCCCGCTAGCCTAAGAAAGCCCTTGGACGTCAGGAGATATTGGTTCAGGGCTCCTTCCATCCAGCGCTGAAATCAGTGGCCGCACCAGGGAGACAAACCCACGCTTAAAGGACATTGTTGCAGCCCAGGGTAAGAGAACTGCATTTGCACTCCCATATAAACATACTCTGCTCTCCCATATAACTGACCACCGGCCTTAACTACATTCACAGCGCATACCAAAAACAATAGCCTGGACCTGCTTGTCACTGTCACGCCTCCCTTACAGCAAACGGACTTGGTCTCTCTTGGCTACTCACAGAAATGACCACTTCAGTATCTGCTTAACCCTTTGTGGGGAACAAAAAGGGGAAAAACAAAAAAACCTTGTTGGCCACCACTGCTGACTCTATATCAGACCTTACCAGGCTATCTTACAACAGGCCCTGGTGGACCGGACAAACACAGATTTCATAGTTCCCCCCAACGCTTGTCCATATCACAGGGAAAGAGGAACGATCCTTGTGCCTCCCAAGACCCCTGGAGTGGGAAACCGCATCACAACACATCTGCACCCCTTGATACTTGGAGACACTATCCTAGAGCTACGGGGCCTAAACATTCCTGCTACCATTTTATTTAAAGCTGCCTTGTGCTGCATGGTGCATGCTTGCTGTTTATGTTTGCTTCTAATCAATCCCTTCTCTTTTGCACTATGAAACAGTGTAGCCTTTAGTCTATACTGAGATCCCATTTCTCTGCAAGGAGGCCACAGGCTGGAGTAGCTGTACAGGACTCTCACATCCCCACTTTTGACAGGTCTTGACATTGTTTATTCTGTTGCACACCATTTTGTTTTCTGATGATTGATGTTCTTTGTACTATAACTGTCTTACCATTTCTAGGTGTGTAGATATCTTTGTGCATTGCATTTGACATTTCATTCTGTTATAACAACGTAGTGCCTGCTTTCCAACACACCATACTCCCCCTTAAAGATCCCTGAGTTTATGGATAAATTTTTAACCAACAACCCAATGGCGAGTCGTAGCAAGGCCAATGACCGCCGCCATAGAGCTGCTAATGACCAACACTCACAGAGCCACAGTTCTGAAAACCCGATAGAGGGGGACCAGATTGAAACCCATCCCATTGTTAAACAAATTACCTTACTATTCATGCCTAAAATCGACAACCTGCAGAGGGGTGTAGACACCCTGGCGGGAGAGGTCAAACAGTTCTCCACTAGGCTAGGTGAGGCGGAGGGCAGGATATCAGACCTGGAAGACTCTAATCTCAATACATCGAGTAGAATAACACACTTAGAGAAACAAAACACATCTCTCCAGATGAAAATAGACGATCTAGAAAATAGATCGAGGCGCAATAATTTGCGTCTCCTTGGCCTCCCCGAATCTGTTAAACAACAGGAGTTAATTCACTTTATAGAAAACACCCTACCCGCACTACTGAACATACATCCCAAAGACCTTGCTGGAGGGGTGGAGAGAGCACACAGGGTTGGACCGGACAGACCGGGCCAGAACCTGGACCAACCCCGCTCCATAATGATTAAATTCTTGCATTTTCAAACCAAAGTGGCCATCTTGAGAGCCTACAGAAAAGTAGGCGAGCTGATGTTTGAGAACTCAAGACTACTTTTATTTCAAGACTTCTCTGCGGACCTCATGAAACGTCGCAGAGAATTCTCACCCCTTTGCTCACAACTTCATAAGGAGGGTAAGCAGGCCTTCCTTCTATATCCCGCTAGGCTCAAACTAATCACCCCTAGGGGCTCTAGATTCTTCGACACTCCGGCTGCTGCCCGGGATTTCTTAGATAACTACGAGCCCCCAGTGTACAGTCCCGCACGCAGCCCCCAGAGACAATTGAGAGGGGAGGAGGGTTGATTGGGGAAACCAGGTTTGTCTAACAAATGCTCAATTATATTCGATTGTATCAATCTTCAATTGCAAATATGGTTAATTGGATATGGTTAATGTCTCTATCTCAACTAATCGCACTACTACTTAGACCCCCCTTGAAAGGGGGACGAGAGTTTGGCATGCTCCCAGACCAGGGGTTCATAATCAGGGCAGCCCTGGCGGATTGCCCTGGTTGTGACCCCACGAGATTTGGTTATAAAGGTTTTGAGTTTTTAGTTGGGGCAGTTCTTTTTTGGCTGCTCCTTATTGTTGGCGCACAAGACGAAGGAAAAGATATCTGTCATATCATGTTACTTTCAGCTGTTCTTATTATAAATACTGTGTTAGATTTGGTTCTGATGACAAATTTGAATTTGATTACAGCGCCAAGTTTTGCAATGTTTGTTCAGTGGGGCCTGGCTGGATACCGGCAAGGAAAAGGGCTGAACCGGGAGCCTCTATCCCCACCGCAAAGGTTTTGTTTTTGTTTTTTTGTTTTGTTTTTTTTTTCTCTTCTTCTTCTTCTTCTTCCCCTTTCTCTCTATTCTTCTCTCTCTCCCCCTCCCTTTCACCACCCACCCCCCCTCTTTTTACGACCCCGCAACCATTTGCCTCTTCCTCTTCCTGCCCACCCCCCCTGCATGTGCTTGCGTTACAACTTACTCCACACCACCCCTTAATCATGAGCAGACCCATAGCATTCATATCCTCCCCAATAAATAAGATTTAACTTATATTCCTGGAATGTTGGGGGTATCCATTCCCCTATTAAGAGGAAATCGATTCTAACCCACCTACGGAAAAAAAGTGCAGAAATTGTATTCTTGCAGGAGACCCACCTCTCAGATTTAGAACATGGCAAACTACAGACGGGTTGGGTGGGGCGAGTTGAGTTTGTTTCCTATAAGTCAGCGAGTAGGGGATTGTCTATACTATTCGGTGAACAACTGGAATATGAGATTGTAGATGTGCTAAAGGACCCAGAAAGTAGATACCTAGTAGTGCAGATTAGAATTCTAAACAACACCTACACCTTGTGTAACATCTATGCCCCGAATCAAAAAGACAAAAAATTTTGGGACTCCATTATTACCTTACTCACACCTTACCTGGATACTCACATCATCCTGGGTGGGGACTTCAACCTAGCCCCCAATCCCCATTGCGATAGACTAAGAGACCCTAATAGATGCGCACCGAAAAGCTTGCCTAAAGTGTCAGACAAATTCGAGAGAGAAATCTTCGAGAATCTGGGAAGCGCCCTAAATGTCTCTGACATCTGGCGTCAACTTAACCCCGATGGCAGGGATTATACCTGCGTCTCCAGGGCAACACCCTCTATGTCACGCATCGATCTATTTATGATCTCCAACTCGATGATTCCTCAGGTCATAGATACAAAGATAGGTGAAATTATCGTCTCTGATCACGCCCCCATAGCACTCTTTCTAGATACCACCCCCAGGGTACCCAAAAGGCGTACCTTGCGCTTCCCAAAATATCTGGTAACTTCCCAAGAATTCCAGTCCTATCTGGTACACTGCTGGGATGATTATAAGGCAAACAACATCCAACATTCAAACTCACCGGAACTCTTCTGGCACACGGCTAAAGCTGTTCTCTCGGGCAACATCATTGCGTTCCTGGCCCGTAGAAAAAAGCAATGCATGGAGAAAATCTCAGGACTGAGAGATAAACTGGCGGAGGCTTACCGTGCATATTGCACTAACCCCTCTCAAACCACCTATCGCGCCTACACCGGCGTCAAACTGGAATATGACTCACTCCTTGCGCACCAGGCCTCTCAGACACTTATGCGAACCCGGGGTAGATATTATCGGTACGGAGACAAATCGGGGAAACTCTTGGCCACTTTAGTGAAACATAGTACCTCCTCCAAGCACATTGCGGCGATCAAGGCCGGGGGCAGAGTCCTAAGGGACCCAGAGGCCATTGCAGAAGCCTTTGCTTCCTACTACTCCTCTCTCTATGCAAGCGAACGCCCCTCGGGGAACGAGGTGAGGGATCGCTTTTGGGAGGAGATCAACCTCCCAAAGCTCTCGGAGGAACAAACAGATACACTGAATGCTCCCATAACAAAAGAGGAAGTAGAAAAAACTATTATGAGCCTGTCACTGGGTAAGGCGCCTGGCCCTGACGGCTTGCCGATTGAATTCTACCGTCTACTCAAAACACAAGTGGCCCCCACTCTCGTGGACTTGTTCACAGCCTACTCTGAAGGGAAAAAAACCCCTCTCCGGAATTCCTATCGGCCTCTATCACGTTAATCCATAAAACGGGAAAAGACTCTCTGCTTCCTGAGTCGTATAGGCCGATTTCTTTATTGAACTCGGACTACAAGATTCTCACCAAATTGTTCGCGGAGAGGCTGAAGTTTATTCTGCCCAATATCATTCATGAAGACCAGACAGGCTTCATGTACGCGCGCTCATCGACGGTTAATGTGCGAAGGGTCCTTCAGATTGTCCAACACTTCTGGACGGGTAACCGCGCGTATAAGGAAGACAGACCGGAGGCCTTTCTGCTGTCCCTGGACGCGGAAAAGGCCTTTGACCGTGTGGAATGGGACCATCTATTCCACACCATGGCTCAAGCCAACTTCACTGGTCCCTTCCTTACCCTTGTCAAAAATCTCTACCAGTCACCAAAGGCAAACGTGCTAGTGAATAATATATTCTCTCCCAGCCTTCTTCTACAAAGGGGTACTAGACAGGGGTGCCCTCTATCGCCCCTCCTTTTCAACATGGCCCTGGAACCGTTGGCCATCAAACTCCATCAAACCTTTCCGGGTATTGATGTCGCGGGTGCCCCACAGCACTTGGCTCTATATGCAGATGATATGCTCTTATTTGTACAGGACCCCCAAATACACCTACCTAATATTCTGCAAACCCTCTCCGAATTTGGCCTCTTCTCCGGCTATAAAGTCAACGTGCAGAAATCGGAGATCCTCTGGTTGAACCGCACTAGGGGCTCAAATATGCAATACCCCTTCTCGGTAGCCACACAAGATATCACATATCTGGGCATTAGGATCTCGGCCAACCCCAATAAATTATATGTTAATAATCTGGCCCCGGTCTGCGCGAAACTCAGGGCCCAGATGAACAGTTGGAGATCTCTCCCACTTTCGTTATCGGGAAGGGTGGCCCTACTTAAGATGGTGGTACTCCCTAGATTACTTTACCCGTTGCTCATGCTCTCCTTACTTGTGAGCAAATCTGATCTAAAACTCTTAAACTTAGCAGCGAGAGCCTTTATCTGGCAGGGGAAAAAGTCGAGGATCTCAAGAGATAAGCTTAGTCTACCCTTTAGCCATGGAGGTCTGGCGCTTCCAGATTTCCGGCTTTACAACTGGGCCGCACTGATCAGGTTGGTAATAGACTGGCAGGTTGGTTCGGGTCATTTTTGCCGTACAAACTTAGAACAGGCGGTGTTGGGTGATGTCTCTTTAGCTTATCTCCCACATGTCTCGGACACTAAATCCCTAAGACTGCTGGGTCTCAACATGCTATACAAAGACCCCTTAAAAGCCTGGCTATTATCTCACAAATACCTGGGTAAAACCTGTCATGCCTCTCCCTACTTGCCAATTAGAAGAAACCCTGATTTCACGGCAGGCTCTGAGACCCTGCCTTTTCGTATATGGGAGACACGGGGGCTATCCTCCCTTAAACACCTGTTGGACCCCCTATTAAAAACAATTAAAACTTTCGGCACCCTGCAGAGAGATTATCTTATACCAAGGACTCATTTTTATGCCTACTTACAGGTCCGACACTATATGGGGACACTGATCAGAGACGATACAGACTTTTGGGAGGGCTCTCCCTTCTGCCTCACTCAGACATTATACACCATGGGCAGGTTCTCGCTTTCGGAAATATATCAGACACTCCTACAACACCTTTTCACTTCTCACCAATCCTCGATACAGTTGGGCTGGGTTAGAGAGGGTTTGAGAGAGGTCTCCTGGGAGGAGGTAAGGAACAGCCTGGACAAAACCAGGAAAGCTACTTTGTCAGCTTCATACAGAGAATCCCAAATACGTTTTCTCCACAGGGCCTACCTCACTCCAAGGACACTGGCAAAATGGGCTCCATCCTTCCCTAACACGTGCACTAAATGTAATTTAGCTAACCCCGGGCTCCTCCACTACATATGGGAATGCCCCCCAATCAGGCAATATTGGGGAAAGATACAATTCTGGCTCCGAAGGCAGCTGCAGATACAGATTGACTTACTCCCTGAAACTATAATTTTCCTGTTGTGGGATGAGAGGCTACCACAAAAAAACTCAGTGTTGTGCCTAATTATCTTAGTGGCCAGGAAACACATACTACAACATTGGATAGCAGACAGAGGCCCTTCCTTCAGGGGTTTCAAAAACCTGCTGAAATCAAAAATTTTCATAGAACAGATGGACGTGAGATTTGACGTCCAGAATAGATTGGGCCATTTCCTACGTAAATGGCGCAGACTTATACTCACTTTTGAACTAGAGGTCCAGAGGCTTATCCTTAGACCTTTTAGGGACTCGGTTGCCTTCCTGGAAGACACACTTAGAGGAGACTGGGACCACCTACTTAACTAAAAAACCTTTAAGAGATCTTGGACCAATCTCCATGCCTTACCTATACTCCCGCCCTTCTCTCCCTCCTCTACCATCACCACTACAATACTCCCCCTTCCTTCAACCCCCCCACCCTTTTTTTTTTTTTTTTTTTTTTTTTTTTTTTTTCTTCCAGCCAGGCCTCAGTACCCCAATGGCCTTGTCCCACAAGGTCCATGACAACCACCTCTAATAGAGGTTGTACTTTTTGTATTTGTTAGATAGTAATATATTGTTTAGTTAGGTTTGTAGTTATGTTTGTTATGCAGAAAAAGGAAAAACAAGTGGAGTTTGGACTAGGACTGATGCAACACTGCTCTGATCTCTACCTGATATAAATTGAGACTCAGTTTTCAACTGTTATTCTCCTTCAGTAGATAACATGCTAAAATTGAAATTGTTACCCTAAATGAGATCTTTGTACTGTACAATCACTCTCTGTTGTAATGTATCAAATTCATGTTCTTCTGATTGTTATATGTGTGCATTTTGTCCTACCGAATAAAAATGATATTGTAAAAAAAAAAAAAAGATATCAAACAGCTTAGAGCTAAGAATGATGAAATAAACCAATTGTTAGACAAAGAAGCGATTAGATCCATTAAAAACATAGACACACATTATTATATATACGGCAATAAACCAGACCAAATGTTTGCAAATAAACTCAAGGAACTGACCAGAAACACTACAGTACCACAGCTGCAGAGGACAGATAACACATTTACTAATGATCCTCTATGTATTGCCAACATGTTTGCTGATTTCTATAATGATTTATATAACCTTCCCGATCTTAATAGAGGTAAAGATAAACTGGAAGAACTTTTGGGTCAAAGCTCACTAATAATTGTTTCTGAGGAGGAACTCACAACTCTGAATTCTCCTATTACCAAGGAGGAAGTAAAGGCAGCCATAAAAAACTTAAAAAGCTCCAAAACACCTGGACCAGATGACTACTCTGGTATTTTTTTACAAATCCTTACAAGATATTTTGATCCCCCAGTTGACCCAAGTATTTAACTCCATTATGAAAGGAATAGAGATCCCCAAAGAAATGTTAATGGCCAGAATCCCATTCTTACACATTTGATTCGCTCTGACCAAATGGGGTTCATAAGAAACAAGGAAGCCCCAGACAACACACGTAATTTTATAGATTTGATAAATATAGCCACTGTTGGGGGAGTGCCTTCTCTGTTTCTATCCTTGGATGCAGTGGAGGCATTGGACAGGGTTAATTTGAAGTATATATTTTCTGTGTCAAAAACAATAGGAATACAGGGAGATTTTTGTGATGCCCTTGCTACTCTTTACTCAGTCCCTACAGCCTTTGTTAAATTTCGGGCAATAAATCAAAACCAATACATATCAATAATGGTACACAACAGGGGTGTCCCCTGTCACCACTGCTGTTCGCTCTATGTATTGAATCAAAGGGGGAAGGGGGAGAAAACTGGACAAGAAGGGGTTAATAAGCACTCATTCCTATATTAAATGGTGACTAAGTTGAAACATTCAACTAATACATTGGAAGAGAATTAAGTTAAAACTTATTTAAATTTATTAAACCACTAAAAGAGAGTGTAATAAGAATGAACACTCTCACATATACCTAAATAGCTCCACACTCGCACTAGACACTCACACTAATAACACAGATGCTGCAATATACCCAGACAATGCCACACAGACTCAACCACCCCCCTGTATTCCTGGCCAGTAACAGGGATGGTTTATGTACTGAGTGACATGTCCCTTGCAGCTGTTATATATTTCGTGAGTGTCAAAAAAATAGAAAGTATAAAAACACTATGCTTAACTAAGCATACAAATGTGCTTTGCACAAACGCGTTTCGGCCGAGTGGCGGCCTTTCTCAATGTGCTAACTTCGAATTGACAAGACGAGTGTCTCATTATTGGTGCCTTATGTATGTATCTGCTGTTTCAATTACCCAATCGCAGCATGCATAATGCACACGCCCACCTCAAAGCCAATCCTGCGCTGTTTACTATGCGCGTGTCATGGATTGAGAGTCATTATGCGATTGGTCACTAATGAAACCTTTTCAGCCAATCCCTAATGACCTTCTGTTTCCTATGGTCAGTATATGGAATGGATGTTACGATAGCTGTGGATAAGGTCACTATAAGTAGTGCAATTCTATGTACACACAGAGATTTAAATTCCTAGTGCCAGTTATGTGTTAAGGACCAGAGCGTTAGCATTTACAGTGTACATATAATATATACACACAGCATGCCACACGATTCTGTATCATGGATCATAATTATGGCTCAATGTGAAATAAATGTGAATAGCGCTAACGTGGATTGCATAAAGCATTCATTTACAGGTAAATACAACAGGATAATAAAGATGTGTGGAGTTTTAACTGTCTCATTTATAGAGATCGTTGCTCACTATATCATAAATATCAAAAATATAGCAAATGCCCATATATGATGAAAATTATGAGTCATCACTGCATAGATGTTATATCGTAACACAGACTAGAAGGCAACACTGTACTCATGAGAATAGAAATAAAAAAATTCAAAAAATCAATAAAAAATCCTGATAAATGTCATCACACTTAAAATATTACATCATCACACACACCAAAAAGCCACAGCATGCCCATAAAAATAGAGAACCAAACTAACGTAAAGGTTCCCCATGAGGTAATTGTGTAATGTGTGGAGTAATACAAGATCCATAACCCCATGTATGCTGGGATCTGTTGTGAGCAGTTTGGCATTTATCATGAATACATCTCATAATAATTGATTATTTATATAGAGACAGACAAAAGGCAAGCCAATATGAACTCAGTGATTTTGTGATATGACTTACATTTACACATCATTGTAGTTATTACCTTATTGAATTATAATGTGCTTCATTTATAGCATAATCCGCTGTGCATATCACAATACTATCTAAGGAATTGTCTCTGGGTGCACATGAGAGTGCAGCTACCTAGAGAACATCAAATTATGTAATATTATTACAAGGATTAAAATTGAGTCTTACAATAATACATTAGAGGAATGCCCAAAAGTTGTTATTCTCATTCATGCCATTAGGCATGACAGAGTTAAGATTAAAAATCCATCTCGCTTCTTTTTTTAACAAGATTTGTTCCATATCGCTGCCTCGTATGCCGGGGCGTATACTTTCTAGTCCCCAGAATTTAAAAGTATTAGTTTTTCCTTTATGATGGTGTAGAAAATGTCTGGCAACACTAGTGATTTGTTAGCCCGTCTATAGGTACACATAGGATTCTGAGTTCTCAGAATCCTATGTGTACCTATAGACGGGCTAACAATTTAAGTGATCAATTAACCTGTAGTCACTTTGATAGAAATGCCAAAAAAGCACCAATATATAAGGGATCCATAGCATGTGGTAACTGTAAAAACTGCACATATATGGTCAAAAAGAAATACATGATGGATAGATTCAATAGAAAGTGGACAATTCAGAGTCACATCACTTGCAAAACTTCAAATGTTATCTATTGTCTGTCATGTAGCTGCAACTGTTTTTATATAGGCATGACTACTCGACAAATGGGGGTTAGAATCACTGAGCATCTTAGCAATATAAGGAACGCAGCAAAGGATGTAGAAAAAGGCAAACAAATCACTAGTGTTGCCAGACATTTTCTACACCATCATAAAGGAAAAACTAATACTTTTAAATTCTGGGGACTAGAAAGTATACGCCCCGGCATACGAGGCAGCGATATGGAACAAATCTTGTTAAAAAAAGAAGCGAGATGGATTTTTAATCTTAACTCTGTCATGCCTAATGGCATGAATGAGAATAACAACTTTTGGGCATTCCTCTAATGTATTATTGTAAGACTCAATTTTAATCCTTGTAATAATATTACATAATTTGATGTTCTCTAGGTAGCTGCACTCTCATGTGCACCCAGAGACAATTCCTTAGATAGTATTGTGATATGCACAGCGGATTATGCTATAAATGAAGCACATTATAATTCAATAAGGTAATAACTACAATGATGTGTAAATGTAAGTCATATCACAAAATCACTGAGTTCATATTGGCTTGCCTTTTGTCTGTCTCTATATAAATAATCAATTATTATGAGATGTATTCATGATAAATGCCAAACTGCTCACAACAGATCCCAGCATACATGGGGTTATGTATCTTGTATTACTCCACACATTACACAATTACCTCATGGGGAACCTTTACGTTAGTTTGGTTCTCTATTTTTATGGGCATGCTGTGGCTTTTTGGTGTGTGTGATGATGTAATATTTTAAGTGTGATGACATTTATCAGGATTTTTTATTGATTTTTTGAATTTTTTTATTTCTATTCTCATGAGTATAGTGTTGCCTTCTAGTCTGTGTTACGATATAACATCTATGCAGTGATGACTCATAATTTTCATCATATATGGGCATTTGCTATATTTTTGATATTTATGATATAGTGAGCAACGATCTCTATAAATGAGACAGTTAAAACTCCACACATCTTTATTATCCTGTTGTATTTACCTGTAAATGAATGCTTTATGCAATCCACGTTAGCGCTATTCACATTTATTTAACATTGAGCCATAATTATGATCCATGATACAGAATCGTGTGGCATGCTGTGTGTATATATTATATGTACACCGTAAATGCTAACGCTCTGGTCCTTAACACATAACTGGCACTAGGAATTTAAATCTCTGTGTGTACATAGAATTGCACTACTTATAGTGACCTTATCCACAGCTATCGTAACATCCATTCCATATACTGACCATAGGAAACAGAAGGTCATTAGGGATTGGCTGAAAAGGTTTCATTAGTGACCAATCGCATAATGACTCTCAATCCATGACACGCGCATAGTAAACAGCGCAGGATTGGCTTTGAGGTGGGCGTGCGCATTATGCATGCTGCGATTGGGTAATTGAAACAGCAGATACATACATAAGGCACCAATAATGAGACACTCGTCTTGTCAATTCGAAGTTAGCACATTGAGAAAGGCCGCCACTCGGCCGAAACGCGTTTGTGCGAAGCACATTTGTATGCTTAGTTAAGCATAGTGTTTTTATACTTTCTATTTTTTTGACACTCACGAAATATATAACAGCTGCAAGGGACATGTCACTCAGTACATAAACCATCCCTGTCACCTGAAGCCAGCGTATCCTGTTACTGGCCAGGAATACAGGGGGGTGGTTGAGTCTGTGTGGCATTGTCTGAGTATATTGCAGCATCTGTGTTATTAGTGTGAGTGTCTAGTGCGAGTGTGGAGCTATTTAGGTATATGTGAGAGTGTTCATTCTTATTACACTCTCTTTTAGTGGTTTAATAAATTTAAATAAGTTTTAACTTAATTCACTTCCAATGTATTAGTTGAATATTTCAACTTAGTCACCATTTAATATAGGAATGAGTGCTTATTAACCCCTTCTTGTCCAGTTTTCTCCCCCTTCCCCCTTTGATTATATATAATAAGGGTTAGCACCAGGGAATACAATATCCCTTTTTCCTATCACATTATTTTTCATAGTGCCAGACTTTTTCTTTCTTTTGTACTAGTTACTCAGTGGGCAAACCATTTTTTTCTTAGTCTTTGAGCACGTGATATATACAATAAAATTATTACCACTTACTAGCAATGGCAGGCTTTGATTTGGGAGCAGAAATGCTCCAATGGTCAGAAGATATTAAAAAACTAACAATTGACTTACAAAGTAAAAACACAATTGACAACACACAAATAGGGGAATGGTTACTATCTCTTAAAAATTTAAAACGTATTCGCAAACGTCAAATTAAAAGACAATGGAATATAGGAATGTTTAATTTTTACAAGGATAACCAGGTTATACCTAGGGGCCTAAGGTTAAAAATGTTCCCTACATTCCAAGACCTCAAACCCACACTTAAATCTCAATGGGAAGATGCCTTGTCTGAATGCTCTTTCAAACTTATAGGATATCTGGTAGAGCATGAGATGGACAAACTAAGTGAGTTGAATGAGGAAATAACCAAAATAGGTAGTGAACTTAAACAATATGAGTCCAAGGAAGACTTTCAGAAATCCTACACTAAAACTAAGGAAGAGGTAGAGAGGTTTGCGAAATACATTGCAAAGAAATAAGAAAAAAAGATTGACCGAGATTTGACTGATTATGCTAATAAATCTGTTTATTCTTGGAATACTAATTCTGGTAATATAGATTCAGACTATTCTGACAGAGACTGTGAAACCACAGATGGAGATATCTCTGAGGATGAAGTGAGACCTAAATCCATTCTACGTAGGAGAATTACCCCACATAATAACACTGGGGATATCCCTTTAGGCGTAGAATTAGAAGAGGGAGAGGCAAACAGACCCAAAACCAGAAAACAAGTCAAATTCAATCAGAAATCATTCCCCAAAAAGAAACAAGTCAAAAAGAACTAAATATAATTAATTTATCTGACAAAATTTTAACTGAGACTCAGATCTCAGTTCTAAAAAAAAGGCCTGTCGTTTGTTCCCACCGCTAAACTTGACAAGTTTGAGACAATCAAAGATGTACATTTATTTACAAGGAAAATACTACTTAAGAAATATTTCTCCTCCAGTTCAGACACAGAGGGTTTAGATAGTAATGATGCAATAGCAATAAAAGATCTTATCTCCCTTCTTGAAGAATCTGAAAGGGATCCCAAAGAGACAGTATATAGTGATACAAAGTGGCGTGATATACTAAAAACCAAATCAAAATTTATACCCCCCGCTAGTATCTCACACAATACTGTAACGTTTCTTGATTTAGTGTGTAAAGACATATTAGCAATGTCACCAGAAAAAGACACTTTGGAAGACAATTTCTCTGAAGAAGAGAAATTGGCGTTGAAGTCTATGAAACAATGGACGGATGTCCAAATAAAACAGAGTGACAAGGGAGGGAATATTGTATTATGGCCCACTGAAATGTACACTACAGAGGTTAAAAAACAATTAAATAACCCTAAAAATTACAAAAGTCTCTTTGGAAACCCAACGGAGGATTTTCTTAAACAATATAATAAATTGATCTGTGCAGCAGCTGCTGATGGCATCATTGACAAAAAAAGAGTTAAAATTTCTTGAAGTCAAACACCCAACAATAGCAACACTTTATTTATTACCTAAGATCCACAAAAATCTGGAATGTCCACCCGGAAGACCCATTGTCTCTGGCATTGGGTCAATGACTGAAAAAGCCAGTAGATATGTGGATGCCAGACTTAGGTATATAGTGGATGCTTTGCCCTCCCATACCAGAGACACTATGCACATATTGAACAAAATTGACCAACTGACTGTATGACCGGAATCTATATTAGTTACCTGTGACGTGGAGTCTTTATATACAAGTATTGACAAGAAGTGGGGATGCAGAGCAGTGTCCTATTTCTTGTCTAAAAATAAAGACCTCACGGATGAAACTAAGCAATTCATCATTGACTTATTGGAATTCGTGTTAGAACACAATTACTTTGTCTTTGATGGAAAGTTTTATCTCCAACAGTGTGGAACCGCAATGGGGACATCCTGTGCCCCTACTTACGCCAATATATACCTGGGCTGGTGGGAGGAAACTGTGGTTTTCCATAACAATCTTCTACAGTTTACCAAGTACATCACCCACTGGTCCAGGTATATAGATGATATTTTGTTTGTATGGGAGGGCTCTATAGAACTACTCCATGAATTCATTGCGATCCTCAATGATAATCCCTTTGGATTATTTCTCACTATGACATTTGATGATAAAAAGGTAGAATTCCTAGATTTATCTATTTCCAAATGTAACAACAATCTAGAGACGGAAACCTTTAGAAAATCTACGGCCACAAATAATATCCTCAATGCCAATAGTTCTCATCATCCTAATACTATTAGGAGTTTACCTATTGGGGAGTATTTGAGGATACGTAGAAATTGCTCATCAATTGAATCTTTCCAAAAGGCTGCTAATGAATGAAGGAATAGACTACTTTTGAGGGGTTATTCTAGAAAGTCTCTTAAAAGAGCCTATCAGAAAGCATTACATAAAAATAGAGAGGAACTTTTAAGACCCAAAAAGACAGAGGCAAATTCAAATCCCATAAGATTCATCTCTACATATTGCAATCAAAGCCAAAAAGTATCCAATATACTATCAAAACACTGGCATATCTTACAACTAGATGAACAGTTAAAATCTATTATTCCTCAGAATCCTATGTGTACCTATAGACGGGCTAACAATTTAAGTGATCAATTAACCTGTAGTCACTTTGATAGAAATGCCAAAAAAGCACCAATATATAAAGGATCCATAGCATGTGGTAACTGTAAAAACTGCACATATATGGTCAAAAAGAAATACATGATGGATAGATTCAATAGAAAGTGGACAATTCAGAGTCACATCACTTGCAAAACTTCAAATGTTATCTATTGTCTGTCATGTAGCTGCAACTGTTTTTATATAGGCATGACTACTCGACAAATGGGGGTTAGAATCACTGAGCATCTTAGCAATATAAGGAACGCAGCAAAGGATGTAGAAAAAGGCAAACAAATCACTAGTGTTGCCAGACATTTTCTACACCATCATAAAGGAAAAACTAATACTTTTAAATTCTGGGGACTAGAAAGTATACGCCCCGGCATACGAGGCAGCGATATGGAACAAATCTTGTTAAAAAAAGAAGCGAGATGGATTTTTAATCTTAACTCTGTCATGCCTAATGGCATGAATGAGAATAACAACTTTTGGGCATTCCTCTAATGTATTATTGTAAGACTCAATTTTAATCCTTGTAATAATATTACATAATTTGATGTTCTCTAGGTAGCTGCACTCTCATGTGCACCCAGAGACAATTCCTTAGATAGTATTGTGATATGCACAGCGGATTATGCTATAAATGAAGCACATTATAATTCAATAAGGTAATAACTACAATGATGTGTAAATGTAAGTCATATCACAAAATCACTGAGTTCATATTGGCTTGCCTTTTGTCTGTCTCTATATAAATAATCAATTATTATGAGATGTATTCATGATAAATGCCAAACTGCTCACAACAGATCCCAGCATACATAGGGTTATGTATCTTGTATTACTCCACACATTACACAATTACCTCATGGGGAACCTTTACGTTAGTTTGGTTCTCTATTTTTATGGGCATGCTGTGGCTTTTTGGTGTGTGTGATGATGTAATATTTTAAGTGTGATGACATTTATCAGGTTTTTGATTGATTTTTTTAATTTTTTTAATTTTTTTATTTCTATTCTCATGAGTACAGTGTTGCCTTCTAGTCTGTGTTACGATATAACATCTATGCAGTGATGACTCATAATTTTCATCATATATGGGCATTTGCTATATTTTTGATATTTATGATATAGTGAGCAACGATCTCTATAAATGAGACAGTTAAAACTCCACACATCTTTATTATCCTGTTGTATTTACCTGTAAATGAATGCTTTATGCAATCCACGTTAGCGCTATTCACATTTATTTAACATTGAGCCATAATTATGATCCATGATACAGAATCGTGTGGCATGCTGTGTGTATATATTATATGTACACCGTAAATGCTAGCGCTCTGGTCCTTAACACATAACTGGCACTAGGAATTTAAATCTCTGTGTGCACATAGAATTGCACTACTTATAGTGACCTTATCCACAGCTATCATAACATCCATTCCATATACTGACCATAGGAAACAGAAGGTCATTAGGGATTGGCTGAAAAGGTTTCATTAGTGACCAATCGCATAATGACTCTCAATCCATGACACGCGCATAGTAAACAGCGCAGGATTGGCTTTGAGGTGGGCGTGCGCATTATGCATGCTGCGATTGGGTAATTGAAACAGCAGATACATACATAAGGCACCAATAATGAGACACTCGTCTTGTCAATTCGAAGTTAGCACATTGAGAAAGGCCGCCACTCGGCCGAAACGCGTTTGTGCGAAGCACATTTGTATGCTTAGTTAAGCATAGTGTTTTTATACTTTCTATTTTTTTGACACTCACGAAATATATAACAGCTGCAAGGGACATGTCACTCAGTACATAAACCATCCCTGTCACCTGAAGCCAGCGTATCCTGTTACTGGCCAGGAATACAGGGGGGTGGTTGAGTCTGTGTGGCATTGTCTGGGTATATTGCAGCATCTGTGTTATTAGTGTGAGTGTCTAGTGCGAGTGTGGAGCTATTTAGGTATATGTGAGAGTGTTCATTCTTATTACACTCTCTTTTAGTGGTTTAATAAATTTAAATAAGTTTTAACTTAATTCACTTCCAATGTATTAGTTGAATGTTTCAACTTAGTCACCATTTAATATAGGAATGAGTGCTTATTAACCCCTTCTTGTCCAGTTTTCTCCCCCTTCCCCCTTTGATTATATATAATAAGGGTTAGCACCAGCGAATACAATATCCCTTTTTCCTATAACATTATTTTTCATAGTGCCAGACTTTTTCTTTCTTTTGTACGCTCTATGTATTGAGCCATTAGCGATCAAAATCAGAGATGACCCAAATATCTCGGGACTGTTGGTGGGACAAAAAGAATATAAAGTATCTCTGTTTGCAGATGATGTCATATTGTCATTAACTAAGCCACTTTTATCTCTTCCCCATCTACACACATTAATACACCACTTTAGTAGGATATCAGGATATAAAGTGAACAAGGATAAATATGAGGGCTTAAGCATTAAATTACCCCAACATACAAAAAAACTTCTGGAGCTCAACTTTTCATTCAAATGGGCCCCTAAAGCACTTAAATACTTGGGGATAAATTTCCCTGCAAACATTTATACCCTATACCAAGCTAATTTCATTCCTATGTTTAAACACATCAGAAGCCTCATCTCAAAATGGTTAAAACTCAAGATCTCCTTGTATGGCAGAATTGTGTCAACTAAAATGACATTACTATCGAAGCTATTATATCTATTCAGTTCCTTACCAGTTTCAATACCAATTTCAGAGCTAAATGCCTTGCAGAAAGATATACTACACTTTGTATGGTAAGGTAAAAAATATAGAATAGATTAAAAAAAATATGTGCGCCCATAGGGGAAATAAGGGAGTGGGAGTACCAGATTTGGTTTCTTATTATCATGCAGTGTGCTTGGCACAGCCCATACATAGGTTTAAAAGTGAGCATGGTGATCAATTGGTACATATTGAAGCTGAGATACTAGAAATTGATCAGATATCAATCCTTCTTTGGTCTCCAAGGAACTTTAGACACCCCTTACGGAACAAATATTTTGCGATCTCTCACACTCTATTCCTATGGAATAAACTAAATGCAAAACACACCTTTATTCAGACCAAATCCAGGACGACACCCCTAGTATTACCACAATCCTCGATCAGCATGATAGTACAGCAGAAATGGGCTAATAAGGGTCTTTACAGAATAGCCAATGTGATAATAGAAGATATTGATAGTGGAGTACACCTAGTGCCTACTAAATATGACCTCTGGCTTTGATAATTTGACACCTATTTGTCAAAATGGAAAGATGAAACTAATAAGGTATACCAAAGCGCCAACTATACGAAGGCTGGGTCTGGACCAAATGCAATATTACTAAACGATTACAATAAACAATTTATTGAGTACACAAATAAGTTAAAAACATGGATCCATGTATAAACAATCAAATTTATACAACAATAATAGCTAAATGAATAGTTAAAACAATTAGTTATGTAACAGATATAGCATTTAAAATTGTGCAAACATTGCTCTTAAAAAAATTCCTAAAAAATTCTAAATTTAGTATAAGACTCACAACAGAAATTCAACTTTGTGTTTATCACATACACATAATAGGTGAAATATATTAGTCAGTTATATAATATTATCTAACCAATAATGTTCTCGATTTTATGCAATGCTCCTAAATATTGCCAATAGTAAGTAATGTGTAAGGCTCTGAGTAAGACCTTTAACTGTGTGTTTAACACATACGTATTGTCAAGTGAAAAATATGGTGACAGCAATATGCCAATGTAACAAATGTGTATCAAAAAAGTTGTGTGCAAAAATTAGTGCACAAAAATTATTAATGGTCAAAAAAATAGGTTGATCTTCAAAAAATGTGAATTAAGAACAAAGATTGTGAAAAATTAAAAAACAAAAATTTACAAAAACATTGTGGTGTGTTCAAATAGTGACTTATATAAATGTTTATAATAGTCCAACTGTTAAAAATAGTCCAACAGACTCTTGAGTCTTGATAAAGGTCTCTTTGTGACCGAAACACGTCGACTGGTAAGCACAATTTCATTTTCTATTGATCTAAAAACAATCTACACCATCATATCTTTCTTTTACAGAAGGATCATCCAGGGATTATAACAAAATATTTGCTAAGAAGAATTTTGGGTTGGAAAACGGCTTACAAGTACTGACACTGCTATTCAGTATAAAACACTTGGAAAATCCCCATAACTATTGCTGTTAGGATTCACAACACTTTAAGGATTATTGTTTTTTCTTAAAGAGACACACTACTTATTATAATTTATTGTTGGATTATTTTTTCTATTAAGTTTTCACTGTTGGACTATTTTTTTATTTTTTTATTTTATTTTTTTTAAACTATTTTTATTGAAGTCATAAACAAATACAACATATAGGGTATGCCCCAAAACATTTACAGATAAGTGTATACACAGTATAATTAGAAAGGTATGGCAGAAAAAAACATGTAGAAAAAGCATTATGTATCCGTATATCTCAAGCGTTATTATAAAATTTGGGCTATCTATAGGGAGAGTTCAGTTTTATAATAGAATATCACAAATGTAGTATTAAAAAAAATGGTCCTTTCTGTGCCATATAAAAAGTAAATTAGGGTATCTATTCAGATAAGATTAGGGCCAGGGAGGAGTTAACTCTATAGTTTTATGGGGGGGGGAATGCAGTGGGCGAGAGCCGCTCAAAATAGAGTAGGGGGGGAGTGGAGGGCGGAGCCAGTTAGCATATCGAGTTTGTAAGTGCACTGGGATCCTAGAGCTTTCAAGTACACTACTAATGGAGCTATCCTCTATTTACGCCACAAGTAAATTTAAGCTAGGGTATGTAAAAGTAAGGGTAGCTTCCTATAAAGGATACGTACAGGGGGAGATATTTATATATATGAAGAGCAGAGGACAGCTACATGAGCCCCTCTCCTGGGGAGATGCCAGCTATAGGCGATGTGGGTAAAAGGAGTAGGGGTATGACCTGCAGGTAATAAATGCCGGCGGGAAAGGGAGGAGAGGGGTCAGATGGAGGTGATAGATGAGTGGGTATAAATGTAAATTAATTCCTCTAGAGGGGGATTTCCCTGCATGTACTGAGAAGGCAATGTCCTGAAAAAGCTATGTATCCCTCATATACAAGCTTATAAGAAGCTAGTGTAAACATGAAATATATAACAGTACTTAGGGTAGATTGTAGTATGCTTTGCCCTTACAGAGCCATGGGGCTGTTAGAACCATACCAAATATAAAATGTAGATAGAAGCGCATAGGCGTAGGAGGTTGTTACAAAGTAGTATGGTGGAGGCACTATGACCATTCGAATATAATTCACATAAACTTGACTATTTTGTAAAACCAGAGCATATATTAGAGACTGATAATATAGATTTGGACTCTACAATTTGTACTATGTGTAGGACTTGAAACTCTTAAGATTCCTATAGATAGAGCACATGAAAAGCCACTCTGAGAACTGCATAACCATGACAGTGTTGGGATCTGGGCCAAGATACAAATATGAAAATTAGAGAAATTATATTTACAAGGGCCACCAATAGGGAGCTAACTTGTTGAGCTAACTTGAATAAATTGGGCTTTATATTAGGATAGTAAGTGCCTGTGCTATAGTATAAGGACTGCAATCGTTCCTTATAGGGTTATTAAGAGCCCTCCTATGGGTAGAATCTGGCTTAGCTGTGTGAGACGCCAAATAATAGGTTTGTAAATATGAGAGAGACATATATAGGCGTATAACAAATATGGGGAAGAGAAATCAATAATATATTTTGATAAACTCCAATACAAGCTAATTACACTAGAAGTTCTAACTAACTCCAATTCTCATAGCATGTAACAAGCAGATAAACAAGTATAACGTACAGCTCAAATGCACAGCAAAACATGCATGAAAATATATCAACAAACAGTGCAAGCCCAGAAAAGGCCTAGGGGAGAGTATGGTAATCACACTAGAAAAATGTTCAGTTAATACTAAACTAACAATGCATATATAAAGCTGATGACCGGTATTAACACTTAAAATAATACACAATAAACTGGCATTCAATGATCAGCGTAGCATTAAACTGCGGACAGTGGAGATAGCTTCGGGTATTATGGGGCCATCTCTGAATATCACATGTTAAGGTTAGGTGCCTAATACAAAGACCGGTTCGCTAACCGATACCTTCCCTGGCATTATATAAGTGAGCTTGCGGTTGATAGTCCTGAGAGAAGGACGATATTCCCCAATGCCCGTCAAAAGTGTGAAGTGCAATGGAGGGGCTGTGAAGTTTATACTAACTTGAAACTTAAATATGAAAAAGGGCAACTCTGCAAGAATCTGCTAATATGGAGATAGAGCAATCTTCAGCAAACAACATGATATGGTAAGAACATTAAATTGAACTATGCACTTATATGAATGAAAACTGGTTATACAAAAACAGGGTATATTCAGCACATTATGTGGAGGCGTTAACAGCACTAAATATGTCTTATAGCGTGAGATAGGAGGCAACGCTTAGACAAACAATATTAGCATGAACTATGAGCATAAAATAAACCTGAGTTTTATAATGTCCGGGAGACAATAGATCTGAAAAGGAACCAGCTTGTCCTTATTCGTAATGCAAAAAAGTCTTCAGCTACCCACATCACATTTATTCAATTTGCTTCTATGTGGGAATATAAGCACCTTGCTGCATTCATATATGAGGGAATTTAACATAATCAGAGAGTCCCTGAGTAGGCTGCAGAGTGGAGCGATTGTCTTATATAGAGTTAGATTAGATCCCATATTATTGAGCGATCAAAGAGATAGCATAAGAAGAAACTGTTAATATAGAGATCAGTCTGTCACAGCTATATTGATTATTGTTAATATTGGGAGACCACACTGTTGGACTATTTTTAACGGTTGGACTATTATTTACATTTATATAAGTTAATATTTGAACACACCACAATGTTTTTGTAAATTTTTGGTTTTTCATTTTTCACAATCTTTGTTCTTAATTCATGTTTTTTGAAGATCAACCTATTTTTTTGACCATTAATAATTTTTGTACACTAATTTTTGCACACAACTTTTTTGATACACATTTTTTACATTGGCATATTGCTGTCACAATATTTTTCACTTGACAATGCGTATGTGTTAAACACACAGTTAAAGGTCTTACTCAGAGCCTTACACATTAGTTACTATTGGCAATATTTAGGAGTATTGCATAAAATCGAGAACATTATTGGTTAGATAATATTATATAACTGACTAATATATTTCACCTATTATGTGTATGTGATAAACACAAAGTTGAATTTTTGTTGTGAGCCTTATACTTCATTTGGAATTTTTTAGGAATATTTTTTAAGAGCAATGTTTGCACAATTTTAAATGCCATATCTGCTATATAACTATTTGTTTTAACTATTCATTTAGCTATTATTGCTGTTTAAATTTGTGTATGTGTATGTGGTAAACTCAAAGTTGAATTTCTGTTGTGAGCCTTATACTAAATTTGGAATTTTTTAGGAATATTTTTAAGAGCAATGTTTGCACAATTTTAAATGCTATATCTGTTACATAACTATTTGTTTTAACTATTCATTTAGCTATTATTGTTGTATAAATTTGATTGTTTATACATGGATCTATGTTTTTAACTTATTTATGTACTCAATAAATTGTTTATTGTAATCGTTTGATAATATTGCATTTGGTCCAGACCCAGCCTTCATATAGTTGGTATTTTGGTATACCTTATTAGTTTGATAATAGAAGATAAAATGATTTCTTATGAGCAATAAATAGATCTTGACACCAATGATAGGAATATATGGTTTCATTACCTGCAATTGAAATCTAGGGTTCAGGAAATTTCAAATAACCTTAAATTCCCTATACATAACATTTTTGAATCTCTATGCCTAAGGAATATACTAGAAGTATGATAACAATTTTTTATTGATTACTTAACAATAAACTTTCTATGAACAAATCTCTGACTATGTTAAAATGGGAAAGATAACTAGGTGCTACTTGGCCTCTTAAAACTTGGACTGATAGTTTAACTTATGGTCTCTCATTTTCACATAACGCAACTCTTAAAGAGAATTATATAAAGGTGGCTTATAGGTGGTATCTCCACCCGACTAGATTCGGAGGTCTGGAAAACCAGCCCCAACATTTTTGTTATAGAGAATGTAGTGAAAGGTGCTCGTATATACACATGTGGTGGCATTGCATTAAAGCTAGAGAAATCTGGGCTCTTTTGAGTGTCATTTTCCAAATACAGATATCTTTAACACCTGAACAAGCCTTATTACATTTCAAGATTCCACAAATTCCAAAAATACACCATAGATTAGCTATGAACATTTGTACAATTGTTAGAACAAGCCTGGCCCAACACTGGAAGACTGTACCACCAAACATTTTGGTTATATATAATAAAATAGAATACCATTATAATATGGCTAGCATGGCAGCTGAGGTGTTAAACACAAACAAAAGTTTCCTCATCAACTGGGAACCATTCATAATGTTCCATGAAGGCAGGAATGGAAGAGGAGTATAGATTGCCTCTGCTGTTAAGCTTCAATCTATAGATTAGGTAGTGGGGAGCCGGGCCCTGGTGAACTCACCTATTGTCACTAAATGAATGTACTTTGTTTGTTATAAAATCTGTGACTCTGGGGGTGGGATTAACACCTCCTAATGTGAGGCAGGACATCAGCACAGAGTTATCACTGAAAGAGTGCAGAGACAATAGTACAATTTTAAATCTGAGTGAAAAATTATTTATCTAACGAGAACGTTGTATTGTGACAACTAACATACTGTGTACTGACAAAGTATCATATCCAAACCAAGGATGGGGAGTACAGCACTGTAGTGATGATGGATGCTCGTGTAGACAGAGGACACTGCCAAGTCCCCAGAGACATGTAAAGTAGAAAGTAGTCCACAGCACTCCAAAAATACCTTTCAGCAATTTATTAGTGGAAAATGCTTGTTGTTATTTTCCACTAATAAATTGCTGAAAGATATTTTTGGAGTGCTGTGGACTACTTTCTACTTGACAAAGTATCATATGTGATATACTGGATTATTGCAATATTGCTAACTAATATTTTTGAAAACTATAATAAAAACTATTTCAACATAAAATTAAAAGAATAATGAATTTTAGTTAAGCATTTACATTAATTTTCGTTAAACGAATGTAAACGTTTAACAAAATACAGATGAAAAAATTGACCTGTATCTAACATACATACCTGCACGTGCCGAAAAGCGCACTAGCCCATTCCTCCTCACTTCAGAACCCAGCCCACGCTAACTGGAGGCTTAGCACTTTCTGCTCCCGGGACCTGCACTAAAGTTAATGTAGGATGGGTTCTGGAGTGAAGAGGAGTGGGTTAGCATGCTCTCCAGCACTTCTAAGAAAATTAAGAAATATTGCAGAATTAAGCAATATTCATTAATTTTTATAAATGTTCCCTGTGCATTCTTTCAGATATTCGCTTCAGTATAAATGATTGCACATGCACAATCTAATATGTATTATATTTTAGGTATTTTAAGTAAGATCATTATTTAAATAAACTTTTTCATTCTTATTAATATTATTTGTAAAGTGTCCATTTTACAATAGTACATTTTTTTTAAAAACATTGCACTAGTAAAAGAAAGACTTTTCTTAAAAATATATTTTTATAGCTGCTACAAGTTCACACTGTACTGAACATGTTTAGATCTAATGTTTCTCTCGCACTATACCAAATTTGTTTGTATCTATCTCTCCCACCCCACTGGGAATGTGATTTTATCTGCCATTTCATTTTACATAGCTTTCTATAGTAAATACAGCTGTAGTGAAAATGTCAGCATATATGGGAATAATAACAAAATAAAGGTAAAGGATCTATTTGTAAACAGTTTACTACACTCCAGCAGGCAAAATGGATCATTGGAAATTCAGTAGAGCATACACTGTAAAAAATGACTGTGAAATTAACTGTAAAATGCTGTAAAATCATTACATCAAAATTGTGTAAATTGAAAAACAATGAAACTGTGTTAAATTTATAGAAATATTCTGAAAATACTACAAAATACAATTTTAAATCCAGAACCAAACAAAACTGTTGATTTTACTGTAAGAATATGTTAAAATAATTAAATTTATTTGAAGAATTTACAGAATACAGTAGTTTAAACAGAGAAACACTTTAGCATTTACAGTTTCTACAAGAGCTATCACAGCAATAAATTGGGACAAACTAAACTGCATATTGGGATGATGGGATGATTGGCTGCAATGCTAAACACTATCACTAGGTGTCATTATACTTTTTACACATATTCATGGTAATGACTGCTGTAACTCAAAATATGTTGTTCTTTTATGCAGTGCTTGATACTAAGTTGCAAACAGTAGTTGCACATGTTTAACTATTCACTTGCTGATATATATACAGTTGTATAATGGAATCACATTAAATAATATAATAGAAAAATGACTCAATACTTTTGTAGGACTAGATTACTAATTTAATATAGTACATGTATGTGCAAAGCAACACCTTTTACCTGTTTTGATAGGAACCTGTGAATAGATGTTTTAAACATGAGGATTATGGTTTACACATGCCAAGGAAAATATCTGTTTTATTTCTCATAAGAATATGGTTATAATTATTTTTATACATGGGGATTATGGGTAAAATATCATGGTTAAACATACAGAGGAACACATTTGGCCTGTTTCTGATAGGAATATTGTTATAATTATTATTAAACATTGGGATTATGGGTGCAATATCATGGTTACACATGCAGAGGAACACATTTGACCTGTTTCTGATAGGAATATGGTTATAATTATTTTTATACATGGGGATTATGGGTGAAATAGCATAGTTACACATGCAGAGGAACACATTTGACCTGTTTCTGATAGGAATATGGTTATAATTATTTTTATACATGGGGTTTATGGGTGCAATATCATAGTTACACATGCAGAGGAACACATTTGGCCTGTTTCTGATACGAATATGGTTATAATTATTTTTATACATGGGGATTATGGCTAGAATATCATGGTTACACATGCAGAGGAACACATTTGACCTGTTTTTGATAGGAATATGGTTATAATTATTTTTTTTACATGGGGATTATGGCTAGAATATCATGGTTACACATGCAGAGGAACACATTTGACCTGTTTTTGATAGGAATATGGTTATAATTATTTTTTTTACATGGGGATTATGGGTGAAATAGCATAGTTACACATGCAGAGGAACACATTTGACCTGTTTCTGATAGGAATATGGTTATAATTATTTTTATATATTGGGATTAGGGGTGAAATATCATGGTTGCTCATGCAGAGGAACACATTTGACCAGTTTCTGATAGGAATATGGTTATAATTATTTTTATACATGGGGATTATGGGTACAATATCAAGGTTACACTTTCAGAGGAACACATTTGACCTGTTTCTGTTAGGAATATGGTTATAATTATTTTTCTACATGGGGATTATGGGTGCAATATCATAGTTACACATGCAGAGGAACACATTTGACCTGTTTCTGATAAGGATATGGTTATAATTATTTTTACACATGGGGATTATAGGTGCAATATCATGATTGCACTTGCAGAGGAACACATTTGACCTGTTTCTGATAAGAATGTGGTTATAATTATTTTTATACATGTGGATTATGGGTGAAATATCATGATTACACATGCAGAGGAACACATTTGACCTGTTTCTGTTAGGAATGTGGTTATAATTATTTTGATACATTTGGATTATGGGTGTAATATCATGGTTACACATGCAGAGGAACACATTTGGCCTGTTTCTGATAGGAATATTGTTATCATTATTTTTATGCATTGGGATTATGGGTGCAATATCATGGTTACACATGCAGAGGAACACATTTGACCTGTTTCTGATAGGAATATTGTAATAATTATTTTTATACATGGGGATTATGGGTGAAATAGCATAGTTACACATGCAGAGGAACACATTTGACCTGTTTCTGATAGGAATATGGTTATAATTAATGTTATACATGGGAATTATGGGTGCAATATCATGGTTAAACATGCAGAGGAACACATTTGACCTGTTTATGTTAGGAATGTGGTTATAATAATTTTGATACATTGGGATTATGGGTGGAATATCATGGTTACACATGCAGAGGAACACATTTGACCTGTTTCTGATAGGAATATGGTTATAATTATTTTTATACATGGGGATTATGGGTGCAATATCATAGTTACACATGCAGAGGAACACATTTGGCCTGTTTCTGATACGAATATGGTTATAATTATTTTTTTTACATGGGGATTATGGGTGCAATATCATGGTTACACATGCAGAGGAACACATTTGGCCTGTTTCTGATACGAATATGGTTATAATTATTTTTATACATGGGGATTATGGCTAGAATATCATGGTTACACATGCAGAGGAACACATTTGACCTGTTTTTGATAGGAATATGGTTATAATTATTTTTTTTACATGGGGATTATGGCTAGAATATCATGGTTACACATGCAGAGGAACACATTTGACCTGTTTTTGATAGGAATATGGTTATAATTATTTTTTTTACATGGGGATTATGGGTGAAATAGCATAGTTACACATGCAGAGGAACACATTTGACCTGTTTCTGATAGGAATATGGTTATAATTATTTTTATACATTGGGATTAGGGGTGAAATATCATGGTTGCTCATGCAGAGGAACACATTTGACCAGTTTCTGATAGGAATATGGTTATAATTATTTTTATACATGGGGATTATGGGTACAATATCAAGGTTACACTTTCAGAGGAACACATTTGACCTGTTTCTGTTAGGAATATGGTTATAATTATTTTTCTACATGGGGATTATGGGTGCAATATCATAGTTACACATGCAGAGGAACACATTTGACCTGTTTCTGATAAGGATATGGTTATAATTATTTTTACACATGGGGATTATAGGTGCAATATCATGATTGCACTTGCAGAGGAACACATTTGACCTGTTTCTGATAAGAATGTGGTTATAATTATTTTTATACATGTGGATTATGGGTGAAATATCATGATTACACATGCAGAGGAACACATTTGACCTGTTTCTGTTAGGAATGTGGTTATAATTATTTTGATACATTTGGATTATGGGTGTAATATCATGGTTACACATGCAGAGGAACACATTTGGCCTGTTTCTGATAGGAATATTGTTATAATTATTTTTATGCATTGGGATTATGGGTGCAATATCATGGTTACACATGCAGAGGAACACATTTGACCTGTTTCTGATAGGAATATTGTAATAATTATTTTTATACATGGGGATTATGGGTGAAATAGCATAGTTACACATGCAGAGGAACACATTTGACCTGTTTCTGATAGGAATATGGTTATAATTAATGTTATACATGGGAATTATGGGTGCAATATCATGGTTAAACATGCAGAGGAACACATTTGACCTGTTTATGTTAGGAATGTGGTTATAATAATTTTGATACATTGGGATTATGGGTGGAATATCATGGTTACACATGCAGAGGAACACATTTGGCCTGTTTCTGATAGGAATATTGTTATAATTATTTTTATGCATTGGGATTATGGGTGCAATATCATGGTTACACATGCAGAGGAACACATTTGACCTGTTTCTGATAGGAATATGGTAATAATTATTTTTATACATGGGGATTATGGGTGAAATAGCATAGTTACACATGCAGAGGAACACATTTGACCTGTTTCTGATAGGAATATGGTTATAATTAATGTTATACATGGGAATTATGGGTGCAATATCATGGTTACACATGCAGAGGAACACATTTGACCTGTTTCTGATAGGAATATGGTTATAATTATTTTTATACATGGGGATTATGGGTGCAATATCATGGTTAAACATGCAGAGGAACACATTTGACCTGTTTATGTTAGGAATGTGGTTATAATAATTTTGATACATTGGGATTATGGGTGGAATATCATGGTTACACATGCAAATAAACACATTTGACCTGTTTCTGATAGGAATATGACTATAATTATATTTCTACATGGGGATTATGGGTGCAATATCATGGTTACACTTGCAGAGGAACACTTGACCTGTTTCTAATAGGAATGTGGTTATAATTATATTTTATATATGGGGATTATGGGTTCAATATCATGGTTACACTTGCAGAGGAACATATTTGACTTGTTTCTGATAAGATTAGGGTCATAAATATTTTTATACATGGGGATTATGAGTGAAATATCATGGTTACACATGCAGAGGAACACATTTGACCTGTTTCTGTTAGTAATATGGTTATAATTATTTTGATACATTGGGATTATGGGTGGAATATTATGGTTATGCATGCAAAGGAACACATTTGACCTGTTTCTGATAGGAATATGGTTATAATTATTTTTATACATTGGGATTATGGGTGCAATATCATGGTTACACTGGCAGAGGAACACATTTGACCTGTTTCTGATAGGAATGTGGTTATAATTATATTTTATTTATGGGGACTATGGGTGCAATATCATGGTTACACTTGCAGAGGAACACATTTGACCTGTTTCTGATAGGAATAGGGTCATAATTATTTTTATACATGGGATTATGTGTGCAATATCATGGTTACACATGCAGAGGAACACATTTGACCTGTTTCTGCTAGGAATATGGTTATAATTATTTTTCTACATGGGGATTATAGGTAAAATACCATGGTTACACATGCCAAGGAACATATTTGACCTGTTTCTGATAAGAATATGGTTATAATTATTTTTTATATGGGGATTATGGGTGTAATATCATGGTTACACATCCCAAGTAACATATTTGAACTGTATCTGATAAGATCATTGGTATAATTATTTTTCTACATGGGGATTATGGGTGGAATATCATGGTTACACATGCCAAGGAACATATTTTACCTTTTCCTGATGTAAAAATGTGTATAAATATTTTTATATATGGGGTTATGGGTGGTATAGCATTGTTACAAATGCCAAGTAACATATTAGACCTGTTTCTGATAAGAAAATGTGTACAATTATATTTTTACATAGGGATTATGGGTGGAATAGCATGGTTAAACATTTTAAGGAACATATTTGACGTTTTCCTGATGTAAGCATTGGTATCAATATTTTTATATTGGAATAGCATGGTTACACATGCCAAGTAACATATTGGACCTGTTTCTGATAAGAAAATTAGTTTAATTATTTTTCTACATGAAGATTATGGGTGCAATTACACATGCAAAGTAACATATTGGACCTGTTTCTGATAAGAACATGTGTATAATTATTTTTCTACTTAGGGATTATGGGTGGAATATCATGGTTACACATGCCAAGGAACATATTTTACCCAATCCTTATGGAAACATGGGTTTAAATATTTTTATTTATGGGGATTATGGGTGGAATAGCATGGTTACACATGCCAAGTAACATATTGGACCTGTTTCTGATAAGAACAAGTGTATAATTATTTTTCTACATAGGGATTATGGGTGGACTATCATGGTTACTCATGCCAAGGAACATATTTGACCTTTTCCTGAGGTACACTTGTGTATAACTATTTTTATACATGGGGATTATAGGTGGAATAGCATGGTTGCACATGACAAGTAACACATTTGTCATTTTTGTGATAGGAAGATGGGTATCATTTATTTTTATTTATGGGAATCACGAATGGACTAGCAAGGTTTTATATGGGGAGAGCAAGAGCAATCAAGTAACGTTTCCTTTATTTTGGGACATTGATTGCACTCAAGTTTGGAGTTTTATATATATATATATATATATATATATATATATATAGGTATATATAAGGACTTTTACAGTTTTCTTTTATCTGGAATAAATATTTATTGCTGATCTATTGCTCCTTCTTTCTTTGTTAAGACTGAGTATTGCTTCAAGGGATATACAGAAACCTGATAGGCCCCATGCTAAGCTGTGTTAACTGAGCAGTTACTCCTTATGAGTTATCACCCACTTCATGGATCATTTTCTTTTTATTTATATACTGCACTGTGATGTTTTCATATTTTGTTTTCTATGCATAAAACTGGCCATTGCACCATCACTCATAAGGAGGATTGTTTGTTCTCCTGATTATTAGGGTAAATGTATAGTGTGCAGGTGTGGGATAACGGACCATTTGCTCCCCTTTCTTTACTTACCTAGTCATGAAGAAATAATTGTTAATGATGTATTTTATATGGTCAACAGCGTCACTTTGGAAAAGTTCTTGTTATTTATTTCTCCAAGTAGTTTCATTTTGTAAGGAAGATTTTTTTTGCTGTGTACTTATTATAAGAGCATGAACAGCAAATATAAATTGTAGAAATACAATTTTTAAAAACAGAACTAGCATGAACATCAAAATGGCATTTATTGAAACACAACCTATTACTGAATTATATAGATCAAAAATCCTTTGGAGCCCTATGGAAGAGCGCAATGCTTCCATGCAATGCAAGGTGTATTAAATAAACTTTTAAGTGAACGGTTCATTTTAAAAGTAGGATCATCCTTGAAACATGAATACATTTAAGATATTTAAGCATGACCTTCAGAAATTATTCTGACAACTCCAACAGATCAAATATGTTACTTGTATGATTAACCATGATAATCCATCCATAATCCGCATGTAAAAATATTTATACCCACATTCTTATCAGAAACTGGTCAAATATGTTCCTTGACATGTGTAACCATGCTAGTCCACCCATAATTCCCATGTATACAATTATTTATACCCATCTTTCCATCAGGAAATTGTCAAACTTGTCCTTGGCATGTGTAACAATGATTCCACCCATAATCACCAAAATAATTATAACCATATTCCGATCAGAAACAGGTCAACTATGTTCCTTGGCATGTGTAATCATATTCCACCAATAATCCCATATATACAAAAATAAACCAATATTCTTAACAGTAACAGGTCAAAAGTGTTCTTTGGGATGTGTAATCATCATATTGTACCCATAATCCCCATGTATAAAAATAATTAGCCATATTCCTATCAGAAACAGGTCAAATGTGTTCCTCTGCAAGTGTAACCATGACATTGCACCCATAATCCCCATGTATAAAAATAATTATAACCATATTCCTATCAGAAACAGGTCACATTTGTTAATTGGCAAGTGTAATCATATTATTCCACCTATAATCCCCACATGTACAAATATTTATACCAAGGAAAAAGTCAAATATGTTACCTAGCATGTGTAAACATGATATTCCACCCATGAAGCCCATGTACAAAAAAATATTTCTACACATATTCTTATAATAAACATGTCAAATATGTTACTTTGCATGTGTAAGACTGAAATTCCACCAATAATCCCCATGTAGAAAAATCATTATACCCGTATTCCTATCTGAAACAGGTCACATATGTTCATTGGCATGTGTAACCAAGATATTGCATCCATAATTCCCATATATAAAAATATGTATACCCATATTCTTAGCAGTAACAAGTCAAATATATTACTTGGCATGTGTAACCATGATATTCCACCCATAATCTCCATATATAAAAATAATTATACCCATATTCCAATCAGAAAACAGTAAATTATGTTCCTTGGCATGTGTAACCATGATATTCCACCCATAATCCCCACGTAGAAAAATCATTATACCCATATTCCTATCAGAAACCAGTCAAATAAATTCCTTGGCATGTGTAACCATGATATTCCACCCATAATCCCCATATATAAAAATATGTATTGTATACCCATATTCTTAGCAGTAACAAGTCAAATACATTACTTGACATGTGTAACCATGATATTCCACCCATAATTCTCACATAGAAAAATCATTATACCCATATTCCTATAAGAAACCTGTCAAATATGTTCCTTGGCATGTGTAACCATGATATCCCACCCATAATCCCCACGTAGAAAAATCAATTTACCCATATTCCTATCAGAAACAGGTCAAATATTTTCTTTGGCATGTGTAACAATGATATTTCACCTATAAGCCACACGCAAAAAAATAATTATACCCCTATTCCTATCACAAACCAGTCAAATATGTTCCTTGGCATGCGTAACCATGATATTCCACTCATAATCTCCAAGTAGAAAAATAATTATACCCATATTTCAATCAGAAACCAGTAAAATATGTTTCTTGGCATGTGTAACCATGATATTCCACCCATAATCCACACATAGAAAAATCATTATACCCATATTCCTATCAGAAACCAGTCAAATATGTTCCTTTGCATGTGTAACCATGATATTCCACCCATAATCCACACATAGAAAAATCAATATACCCATATTCCTATCAGAAACAGGTCAAATATGTTCACTAGCATGTTTAACAATGATATTCCACCCATAATCACCACATAGAACAATAATTACACCCATATTCCTATCAAAAACAGGTCAAATATGTTCCTTGGCATGTGCAACAATGATATTAAACCCATAATCCACACGTAAGAAAAATAATTATACCCCTATTCCTATCACAAACCAATCAAATATGTTCCTTGGCATGTGTAATTATGATATTCCACTCATAATCCCCATGTAACAAAATAATTATACCCATATTCCTATCAGAAACTGGTCAAATATGTTCCTTGGCACATGTAACTATAATATTCCACCCATAATCCCCATATATAAAAATATGTATTCCCATATTCTTAGCAGTAACATGTCAAATATATTACTTGGCATGTGTAACCATGATATTCCACATATAATCCCCACATAGAAAAATAATTATAACCATATTCCTATCAGAAACAGGTCAAATATGTTCCTTGGCATGTGTAACCATGGTATTCCACCCCTAATCCCCATATATAAAAAATATTTAAACCCATTTTCTTAGCAGTAACAAATCAAATATGTTCCTTGGCATGTGTAACCATGATATTCCACCCATTATCCTCTTGTAGAAAAATCAATATACCCATATTCCTATCAGAAACAGGTCAAATATGTTCCCCAGAATGTTAAACCAAGATATTCCACCCATAATCCCCACGTAAAATAATAATTACACCCATATTCCTATTAAAAACAGGTCAAATATGTTCTTTGGCATGTGTAACAATGATATTCCACCGATAATCCCCTTGTAAAAAAATAATTGTACCCCTATTCCTATCACAAACCAATCAAATATATTCCTTGGCATGTGTAACTATAATATTCCACCCATAATCCCCAGATATAAAAATATGTATACCCATATTCTTAGCAGTAACAAGTAAAGTATGTTCCTTTGCATGATATTTTAGCCGTAATCCCCACATAGAAAAATAATTTATCCCATATTCCTATCAGAAACTGGTCGAATATGTTCCTTGCCATGTGTAACCATGATATTGCACCAATAATCCCAATGTAAACAATATTTATACCCATGTTTCCTATCAGGAAAAGGTCAAATATGTTCCTTGGCATGTGTAGCCATGATATTCCACCCATAATCCCCATATATAAAAATATGTATACCTATAATCCTAGCAGTAATAAATCAAATATGTTCCTTGGCATGTGTAACAATGATATCCCACCCATAATCCCCATGTAGAAAAATAATTATATCCATATTCCTATCAGAAACTGGTCAAATATCTTCCTTGGCACATGTAATTATAATATTCCACCAATAATCCCGCTATATAAAAATATGTATACCCATATTCTTAGCAGTAACAAGTCAAATATTTTCCTTGGCATGTGTAACCATGATATTCTGCCCATAATCCCCTTATATAAAAATATTTATACCCATCTTCCTATCAGGAACAGGTCAAATATGTTCCTTGGCATGTGTAACCATGATATTCCACCCATAATCCCCATATATAAAAATATTTATACCCATATTCTTAGCAGTAACATGTCAAATATATTACTTGGCATGTGTAACCATGATATTCCACATATAATCCCCAAGTAAAATAACAATTACACCGATATTCCTATTAAAAACAGGTCAAATATGTTCCTTAGCATGTGTAACAATGATATTCTACCGATAATCCCCATGTAAAAAAATAATTATACCCCCATTCCCATCACAAACCAATCAAATATGTTCCTTGGCATGTGTAACCATAATATTCAACCCATAATCCCAATATATAAAAATATGTATACCCATATTCTTAGCAGTAACAAGTAAAGTATGTTTTAGCCATAATCCCCACATAGAAAAATAATTTATCCCATATTCCTATCAGAAACTGGTCAAATATGTTCCTTGCCATGTGTAACCATGATGTTGCATCAATAATCCCCATATATAAAAATATTTATACCTATAATCCTAGCAGTAATAAATCAAATATGTTCCTTGGCATGTGTAACAATGATATCCCACCCATAATCCCCATGTAGAATAATAATTATATCCATATTCCTATCAGAAACTGGTCAAATATCTTCCTTGGCACATGCAACTATAATATTCCACCAATAATCCCCATATATAAAAATATGTATACCCATATTCTTAGCCGTAACAAGTCAAATATGTTCCTTGGCATGTGTAACCATGATATTCTGCCCATAATCCCCTTATATAAAAAATATTTATACCCATATTCCTATCAGGAACTGGTCAAATATGTTCCTTGGCATGTGTAACCATGATATTCCACATATAATCCCCACATAGAAAAATAATTATAACCATATTCCTATCAGAAACAGGTCTCTTGGCTTGTGTAACCATGGTATTCCACCCCTAATCCCCATATATAAAAAAATATTTAAACCCATTTTCTTAGCAGTAACAAGTCAAATATGTTCCATGGCATGTGTAACCATGATATTGCACCCATAATCCCCATATATAAAAATATTTATACCCATATTCTTAGCAGTAACAAGTCAAATATGTTCCATGGCATGTGTAACCATGATATTGCACCCATAATCCCCTTGTAGAAAAATAATTATACCCATATTCCTATCAGAAACCTGTCAAATATGTTCCTTGGCACATGTAACTATAATAATCCACCCATAATCCCCATATATAAAAATATGTATACCCATATTCTTAGCAGTAACAAGTCAAATATGTTCCTTGGCATGTGTAACCATGATATTCTGCCCATAATCCCCTTATATAAAAATATTTATACCCATCTTCCTATCAGAAACAGGTCAAATATGTTTCTTGGCATGTGTAATCATGATATTGCACCAATAATCCCCATGTAAACAATACGTATAGACCAAACACACACAATAGTATTAGTATCTAAGATACTAAAAAAATAACAGCACTGAAAGTACAGCTTAAATTGGTCTAAAAATAATATAACTATATATGAGTATATGAAACCTCTATATTATATGGCAGAAGTCAGAGGCAAAACTAGCAACACACAAAAAATAGCCACAGAGAGAAAGAAATTAAAAATTAAAAATATGTAGTGGTTTATTACATCAAGTTCACACATACATCGATTCACACATACAGCAAAGGACAACGATTACCCTAAAAAACGCTGATCAGACGTTTACAAGTGCAGTATCATTAATCTAAAAACAGCAAGACTATTTCTCTATACAAAGAACTAAAATAAAAGCAACAAGCATAAAATAAACACAATAATGAAGCGAAAATCATTTCATGAACTCCAGTGTGGTACAAGGAACAGCACATTGCAGAAAAGGCATAGCCAATCAAAATAGAGAGTGACGGTTTAAAAGGCCAGGTACTCTGTCTATCAGGAGCTTGACAAAGGCCCAGACCCACTTTCTATTGCTCAGGTGATCCTGATTGATCTCCAGCGTCTGTTCTGCACGGGACTCTGAGAGCGGTTTGGTTTGTCTGCTGTTAGCCCTGACAAAGAGAGGAGGCATTTGTGGTTACCTTCCGACTCGCAGAGGGAAACAGCTGGGACTTCAGAGAACCATTACGGTGTAAGTAAAAGTGAACACCTTAGATTTTGGTTCTCTTCCAGTCTGTTCATTTGGATCTCAATCTTGTTGCAGCTCCAAACGTCACAAACAAACTTCCAGTTGATGTGGACATTCACATGATCTGTACTGGGATCTTCGCTTCAAATATATTATTGTGTTTATTTTATGCTTGTTGCTTTTATTTTAGTTCTTTGTATAGATAAATAGTCTTGCTGTTTTTAGATTAACGATACTGCACTTGTAAACGTCTGATCAGCGTTTTTTAGGGTAATCGTTGTCCTTTGCTGTATGTGTGAATCGATGTATGTGTGAACTTGATGTAATAAACCACTACATATTTTTAATTTTTAATTTCGTTCTCTCTGGGGCTATTTTTTTGTGTTGCTAGTTTTGCCTCTGACTTCTGCCATATAATATAGAGGTTTCATATACTCATATATATAGTTATATTATTTTTAGACCAATTTAAGCTGTATGTGTGTGTTTGCTCTATCATTGGAGTAAGAGGAATCTCCATTTACCCACTGGCTTATTGGTAAATTTCTCAGCGCAGGTTGAGCACAACTTGTATGGTAAACAATATTTATACCCATGTTTTCTATCAGGAAAAGGTCAAATATGTTCCTTGGCATGTGAAACCATGATATTCCACCCATAATCCATTTATATAAAAATATTTATATATATATATATAATATACCCATATTCTTAGCAGTAACAGGTCAAAAGTGTTCCTTGGGATGTGTAATCATGATATTGCACCCATAATCCCCATATATAAAATAATTATAACCATATTCCTATCAGAAACAGGTCAAATGTGTTCCTCTGCAAGTGTAACCATGATATTCCTATCAGAAACAGGTCAAATATGTTTCTTGGCATGTGTAACCATGATATTGCACCAATAATCCCCATGTAAACAATATTTATACCCATATTTTCTATCAGGAAAAGGTCAAATATGTTCCTTGGCATGTGTAACCATGATATTCCACCCATAATCCATTTATACAAAAATATTTACATGTATATATATAAAATATACCCATATTCTTAGCAGTAACAGGTCAAAAGTGTTCTTTGTGATATGTAATCATCATATTGTACCCATAATCCCCATGTATAAAATAATTATAACCATATTACTATCAGAAACAGGTCAAATGTGTTCCTCTGCAAGTGTATCCATGATATTTCACCCATAATCCCCATGTATAAAAATAATTATAACCATATTCCTTTCAAAAACAGTTCAAATGTGTTCCTCTGTATCTGTAACCATGTAAACAATATTTATACCCATATTTTCTATCAGGAAAAGGTCAAATATGTTCCTTGGCATGTGTAACCATGATATTCCACCCATAATCCATTTATACAAAAATATTTATATATATATATATATATATATATATATATATATATATATATATATATATATATATATATATATATATATATATATATATATATATATATATATAATATACCCATATTCTTAACAGTAACAGGTCAAAAGTGTTCTTTGGGATGTGTAATCATCATATTGTACCCATAATCCCCATGTATAAAATAATTATAACCATATTACTATCAGAAACAGGTCAAATGTGTTCCTCTGCAAGTGTATCCATGATATTTCACCCATAATCCCCATGTATAAAAATAATTATAACCATATTCCTTTCAAAAACAGTTCAAATGTGTTCCTCTCTATCTGTAACCATGTAAACAATATTTATACCCATATTTTCTATCAGGAAAAGGTCAAATATGTTCCTTGGCATGTGTAACCATGATATTCCACCCATAATCCATTTATACAAAAAAATATATATATATATATATATATATATATATATATATATATATATATATATATATATATATAATATACCCATATTCTTAGCAGTAACAGGTCAAAAGTGTTCTTTGGGATGTGTAATCATCATATTGTACCCATAATCCCCATGTATAAAATAATTATAACCATATTACTATCAGAAACAGGTCAAATGTGTTAATCTGCAAGTGTATCCATGATATTTCACCCATAATCCCCATGTATAAAAATAATTATAACCATATTCCTTTCAAAAACAGTTCAAATGTGTTCCTCTGTATCTGTAACCATGATATTTCACCACCCATAATCCCCATATATAAAAATAATTATAACCATATTCCTATCAGAAACAGGTCAAATGTGTTCCTCTGCATGTGTAAACATGATATTCCACCCATAATTCCAATGTATCAAAATAATTATAACCATATTCCTAACAGAAACAAGTCAAATGTGTTCATCTGCATGTGTAACCATGACATTGCACTCATAATCCCCATGTATAAAATTAATTATAACCATATTCCTTTCAGATCAAATGTGTTTCTCTGCATGTGTAACAATGATAATGCACCTATAATCCCAATGTAAAAAAATAATTATAACCATATTCCTAGAAACAGGTCAAATGTTTTACTCTGCATATGTAACCATGATATTTCACCCATAATCCCCATTTATAAAAACAATTATAATGATATTCCTATTAGAAACAAGTCAAATGTGTTATTTTGCAAGTATAATCATGATATTGCACCCATAATCCCCATGTATAAAAATAATTATAACCATATTCCTATCAGAAACTGGTCAAATATGTTCCTTGACACATGTAACTATAATATTCTACCCATAATCCACATATATAAAAATATGTATACTCATATTCTTATAATCCCCTTATATAAAAATATTTATACCCATATTCCATCAGAAACAGGTCAAATATGGTCCTTGGCAAGTGTAACCCTGATATTCCACCCATAATCCCCATATATAAAAATATTTATACCCATATTCTAAGCAGTAATAAGTCAAATATGTTCCTTGGCATGTGTAATCATGATATTCTGCCCATAATCCCCTTATATAAAAATATTTATACCCATATTCCATCAGAAACAGGTCAAATATTTTCCTTGGCATATGTAACCATGATATTCCACCCATAATCCCCATGTACAAAAATAATTATACCCATATTCTTATAAAAAAAAGGTCAAATACTGTATATTACTTGGCATGTGTAACCATAATATTCCTCCCATAAAAACCACATAGAAAAATAATTATAACCATATTCCTATAAGAAACCAGTCAAATATGTTCCTTGGCATGTGTAACCATGATATTCCACCCATAATCCCCATATATAAAAATATGTATTGTATACCCATATTCTTAGCAGTAACAAGTCAAATATATTACTTGGCATGTGTAACCATGATATTCCACCCATAATCTCCATATATAAAAATAATTATACCCATATTCCTATCAGAAACCAGTCAAATATGTTCCTTAGCATGTGTAACCATGATATTCCACCCATAATCCCCATATATAAAAATATGTATTGTATACCCATATTCTTAGCAGTAACAAGTCAAATACATTACTTGACATGTGTAACCATGATATTGCACCACTAATCTTCAAGTAAACAATATTTATACCCATGTTTCCTATCAGGAAAAGGTCATGTGTAACCAAAGGTCATGTGTAACCATGATTTTCCGCCCATAATCCCCTTATATAAAAATATTTATACCCATATTCTTAGCAGTAACAGATTAAATGTGTTCCTCTGCAAGTGTAACCATGATATTGCACCCATAATCCCCATGTATAAAAATAATTAGCCATATTCCTATCAGAAACAGGTCAAATGTGTTCCTCTGCATGTGTAACCATGATATTGCACCCATAATCCCCATGTATAAAAATAATTATAACCATATTCCTATCAGAAACAGGTCAAATGTGTCCCTCTGCATGTGTAACCATGATATTTCACCACCCATAATCCCCATGTATAAAAATAATAATAACCATATTCCTATCAGAAACAGGTCAAATGTGTTCCTCTGCATGTGTAACCATGATATTGCACCCATAATTCCAATGTAAAAAAATAATTATAACCATATTCCTATCAGAAACAGGTCGATTTTTTAACTCTGCATGTGTAACCTTGATATTCCACCCATAATCCCCATGTATAAAAACCAATTATAACGATATTCCTATTAGAAACAGGTCAAATGTGTTCTTTTGCAAGTATAATCATGATATTGCACTCATAATCCCCATGTATAAAAATAATTATAACCATATTCCTATCAGAAACAAATATGTTCCTTGGCACATGTAACTATAAAATTCCACCCATAATCCCCATATATAAAAATATGTATGCCCATATTCTTAGCCGTAATAAGTCAAATATGTTCCTTGGCATGTGTAACAATGATATTCTGCCCATAATCCCTTATATAAAAATATTTATACCCATATTCCTATCAGAAACATGTCAAATATGTTCCTTGGCAAGTGTAACCATGATATTCTACCTATAATCCCCATATATAAAAATATCTATACCTATATTCTTAGCAGTAACAAGTCAAATATGTTCCTTGGCATGTGTAACCATAATATTACATCCATAATCCCCATGTACAAAAATAATTATACCCAAATTCTTATAAAAAAACGGTCAAATATATGACCCTTCCATGCGGTACCTGCTTAAATAAAGACACAACACCAACATGGGGTACAAAGGCCGCAGCTTTTAATTATAAACATATCTAAAACCAATCATTACCCAACAAAGGTTAAACCACACAAGGCTGGCCCATAGTAGTCCCATATTCCCATTCTCCAACACCTTACCCACCAACCTCTCTGCTGCCTCTCCAGGAGGTACCCCTAATTGCTATTCCTAGGCAAGCACTCCGCCCAACTGCTGCGACTTACTTTACCTCATCTACAGGGAGGGAGGGAGGGAGGGAGCTTCTTCCCCCACGGACCTTGCTAACTGACTTGGCGCTCTTTCTAGGTCCCCGCCTCTCTCCTAAATACTGTTCCCTCCGCCCCTCCTACTCTCACTCCTGGCCAATCAGCTGTCCTAGACCTATGTTAGGGTCACCTACCCCTACGTAGTAGTCACTCCTCCAGGGCTCCATGACCCTTCCACTCAGTACCTGCTTAAATAAAGACACAACACCAACATGGGGTACAAAGGCCGCAGCTTTTATTTATAAACATATCTAAAACCAATCATTACCCAACAACGGTTAAACCACACAAGGCTTGCCCATAGCAGTCCCATATTCCCATTCTCCAACACCTTACCCACCAACCTCTCTCCTGCCTCTCCAGGAGGTACCCCTAACTGCTATTCCTAGGCAAGCACTCCGCCACAGGCAAAGGCCTACCACCGTGCCCTGCCAACCAAATCCAAGGCCATTGAAATTAAACAAATGTAAACCTACTTCATTCAGGTGAACCCCATCTCGAAGGAAAAAACACTTACATGAGTCCCCTTCAAACGCCACATGCTGTAAAGACAGCCCACCTAACCTCTTAACGAAACTACTCATCATCCTATTGATCTTCCTTCGAGATGCCTCCAACCTAGCCACATCCCATGCCGTTCTCCATGCCAATCTCGGCTCAATCTCCGACCACAACAACACCAAACCCGGGAAAAGCTCCAGCAGCCTCCTCACATCCCTCTTCATTCCATCCACTAAGTCCTTTTGGGACATGAACCCTAAATCATTCCCCCCAGCATGGATTAACAGTACCTCAGGTGGCTTGAACAAACGAGCGTACTCCACTACCTTCACCAACAACTGATCCCACCTCATGCCTCTGAAACCTAGCCAGCAAATGTTGACTTCCTCTGGCGACCACCCAAGCTGTCCCCCATTGTCTTTAACCACTTTTCTTGCCCAGTATATATACGAATGGCCCATCAACCAACACTGCACCTGACCTGTATAAACAACACCAACACAACAACAACAGCAGCATTAACAGCTGATCAACATTGGTCTAACATATGACATATAACTATTAGAAACCCACCTCCCAATTCTCTTTATCCCTGCAACCTCTATTTCCAAGGCATGAGCCTCCGTAGCCGCCCCTATCCTAAAAGAATGTGTCCCAAACTCCCCTGGCTCCCAACTCCCTAAGCTGACACATCTTTTAAAAACTGCCTGAAATTGAAACTGCGATAGAGATGACCCGTCTCTATGAATAAACAACGGACCCATGCTTTGGGGACTCACCAACGCATACTCCTGGAACCCCTGAACCAGACAACATGCCCCTCCCATAGCCCTCGGTGTTATCTGGCACCCTTTTCACACTTGGTCCGTTTTAGATTTTCTCAACCAAATTGTCAAGGCCCCATCACATACTGCCACATCTGCCATCTGAATCCCCCCCTTATCCTTTCTATTTCTCCCCACCAACTCCGATATTCTGAAGGCCCCGAAAAATGCTACCACGAAAGCTAGCTTAAACAATCTCACCTCGAAATCTGATGAACACGTTTCCCGCAAGTTGCCCACTATCCTAGTCAACACGCAAATACCACTGGCCTCCTCCCATCCTGCACTTTCTTTCCCTTACACAAACCTCTCGCCGCCATCCTCACCAGAAACTTTTTTGTCCCATCCTCCAGTCCCATAAGATGCCACAGAAATGACATCACTGCCAGCCTTCTTCTCACCATTGATTTTGAAATCCCCCCTCGCTGCCACACCAACATCCAGTCCAGCAAGGCCATCACCCTATCATCAGGTGATTGAATCCTCACCCAGCTTTGCAAAAATTTGAACCACATAGCCCATACCTGCGTATATGCCTTCCATGTCCCTGGAGCTACTGCTCCCCTCACCATATTCAACCTGCTACAAAGGCTCTCTCCCATAAAGTCACCACTGAGTCGACACTGAGTTCCTGTCTCCTCTGCCTCCGGAGCCAACCACCGAAAACGCTCCCACTGCAAATGGGAAAGAGCGTCAGCCACATTATTCTGTTTACCTGGCACATGCACAGCACGAAAGAAAACATTGCATTTTAAGCATTTCAAAACAAACAAACGTATCAAATGGACCACTGGCAGAGAGGAAGCAGACAAATGATTGATGGCTAACACAACACCCATATTATCTGAATGAAACGTAACCCTCTTATCCGCCAGAAGGTGCAGCCACACCTCCAAGGCCACAACCAGTGGGAACAGTTCCAGATACACCAAGTTATTTGTCAACCCTACTTGCACCCACTTCTCAGGCCATTGCCCTACACACCATTTTCCTTGCAAGTAAGCCCCAAAACCCACTGCCCCCGCCGCATCCGTGTACAGATGCAGCTCCTCCTCTGCCGCCATGGCCTCCTGCACCAGTGCCTTCCCATTGAAAGTTTCCAAATCACCAAATCCTCCTTGAGTTCGGCCCCCAATCGGATCCTATGTGAAGGCTCCCGTACCCCTGTTGTTGCCAGGGACAGCTTCCTTGTAAATATCCTCCCCACCGGAATGATCCTACATGCAAAATTAAACTTGCCGATCAGCGATTGCAACTCCTTCAATCGTAGCTTCCGCTTCCCCAATGCCTCCTCAATTGCCTCCACCAAGTACCTTACTTTATCCGCTGGTAGACTACATTCCATCCGCATCAAGTCAACTTGAATCCTCAAGAAGCTCAGGCACGTGGAAGGGCCATCCGTCTTTTCAGCGGCCACCGGAATTCCAAACTGATCCGCCACCTCCATAAACTCTGCCATCAAATGTTCTCAATCCCCTGATCCCTCCGGGCCAACAAATAAAAAAACATCTAGGTAGTGGACCACGGAGTCCAACCCTGATTTCTGTCTGACCACCCACTCCACGAAACAGTTGAATTTCTCGAAATATGCACATGAGATCGAGCAGCCCATAGGAAGGCAGAGGTCTACAAAATATGCCCCTTCGAAATAGCAACCCAGTAGGTAATGACACTGCGGAAGGCTGCCTCCACATCCACCTTGGCCATCTGCGCTCCTACCCCCACCAACCGCATGAGCTCTACCGCTCTGTCAAAAGACGCATAGCGAACCGCCGCCACCTCCGGATCAATCCCATCATTCACCAACTCCCCTTTGGGATACGATAAGTGGTGAATCATCCGAAACTGACCTTCTGCCTTCTTAGGTACCACACCAAGGGGGGACACCCTCAAGTTATCCAAGGGGATCTCCTTGAATGGGCCAGCCATCCTCCCCAATGCTATCTCCTTCCCAAATTTACCCCTCACCACCTCCGAAAACATCCTAGCCGATTTCAAATTCCCAAGAGCCCTAAAACCCTCTTTTTCTTCGAATGGTATCCAGAACCCGGAGCTAAAGCCAGTTAAAAGCAGCTCCACGTCCAGCTTCCCCTTCCGCCCCTTAGCTTACCATCTTAACCAAGGTACCATCTCTACGACCTTCACCGGCATCCTGGCCCTGTGTAACCACGTCCCCGGGTTTAGCCGGTCCCCTCACCTTCTTGAAGCACTTTGAGATCCCGTGGTTCCCCCCACTACCTGAGCATTCGTGTTTATACTTACATGATCCCCCCAAATCTGCACTGGCCATCGTTGAACTGAAAACAAAGGCCTTTTCTAAGTGCCACTGCTGCCGTGGCTCCGGCTCCTCCGTCCCCCGTCCCCCCTGGGCCTCAAAAGGACTGCCCCCCCCTAAGCGGTGTCATCATCTCCAACTAGATCCCCATGTCCCGATCATCCCACTTCATGTCTCGCAACACAGCTGTACTCTGCCGGAACTGCTCATCGTACCTCCACCATGCCATCCCTCCGTACATCCGGTATGCCGCTGATATTTGTCAAAGTAACAAAACAACGCCGAACCCTGTTCCGGGAACTTCTCAGCCCTTACACTGGCCAATATGCAAAAGGCCCGTGACCAATTCCCAAATGTTTTTGGCAGCTTTCTGTACCTCTTTTTGCGCTCCTTCTCCTCTCTCTTCCCTTGCTCCACCTTCGGGTCCTCCTTGATTTCCACAAATTGTTCAAGCGGGAAAGATTTCCCGTTTCCAATTCTTCTCCTTCACCTCTTGGGACAGATGAATCCCCAGCGGCCCAATTGTGCACAAACATGGCCTAGTCATGGCCACCTCAGCCACTTTAATGGACCCACCTGCGACATTAGCTGCCTCCGCCCCCCCTGGTGCACCCTGAGCCCCCACCTGCTGCCCCAAACCCCCGCAACCATACCTCCTTCACCACATTGCTTCTCTACCTGTGCTACCAAATCCTTCAAACCCTTCAAGAATGTTGCCACCCCTTCAGAAGCATTACCCACATTGCTTGTGCCTACAGACGGAACTGGAGTTATCCCAGACACCTCAACTGTGCTGGTAGGCGCCGTCGCAGGTCCTGAGCTGATGGCCACCCTGCTCCCTCGTCTGTCTGTTTCTGTCCTCCTCCTCTCAACCGACCTCCTATCCGTTCTCTCTGCTCCTGTCCTCTCAGCCGAGCGTGCCCTGGGCCTAGATCTCCCTCTTTCTATTCTACTGCCTCTCCTCGGAGACCTCTCCAACCTGCCCCATGTGGGGGAAACATGCAGGTTCCTTCTTCTCCTATCCTCCACTGGGGAACGGGACCTCTCCCGCCGACTCACTGCTCCTGTCCCGCTACTTCTCTGGCTGCTACGCTTAGCGCCGTATCCTGCTCCTGCCTGTGAAGAAAGTGCATCATCAAGGCCAGCCCCACCGGACCACCCCGAACCAGTCCTGCTTCAATATCCCCATACCAAACATACATCTGCCTAACCTATTGCATTAACCATCTCAACGTATTGCATTCACCCCACATAGCTTCCTTGTTATTTCCTCTTTTTTAATTTTTTTATTATGCTCCCTCACCCCTGTAAAATGCCCCCCGACCTGTTGGTCCCCCAACCCCAAATACCTATTTAGCAACCGCCAAACATACCCCACCACCCCCCTCTCACAAACTCTACCTGCCTTGCTGTTCACCCCATACCCCTAAGCACATCCCACTGGCCTACTGGCTCCTGCCCCACCCCAACCCTCCATCCAAATCCAAAAGCTGCTTGCTGCGTACTACAGCCGTACCCTAACCATTAGGCCCCAACAGCACCCAAATCCCCTCACACGCCCCCCTTTTGGACCCAGCACCACTTTATCTACAGTGGGGGGTTTATCAATGCGGCCCACATATTGCCCTCATGTCCTCTTCCTTCCCCCCGCTTACCTACTACTTACCCCCCCGGTACTTATCCCCGCACCTTATTCCCCCATACAAGGCATCCCCCCTTGCCGTCACATATACCCCCTTTTGTTTCATGGCCTCCCTGCGGCCTTCCATTTCGTGCCTCCGGCCTTGACATATCCCCCCAGCTTACCGCCACACTACTCCTCCTACCACCACACTTGCACCTCTTACCTGCTCCCACCCCTCTCGCCTTCCATCCTCTGCTGCCGACCGATGGGCGGTGACATCATCCTCCCGGCCTCCATCCAGCCGCTCCACTCCATCTTCTCCGGTCGCCATTGCCTGCGGCGTTGCTGCTCCTGTGGCCCCCACCTCTGACGCCGACCTCCTGCATCCTCTCGAACACGACTCTCGAGTCCTGGGTCCGCTCGACACCTCCAGGCTGAGCCACACCAGAGTTCTGGCCTTCCTGGTTGGCCTGCTGCTGTCCTGCCCCGACCAACCGCATCCGCTCTCCCGGGCGGCACAATGCCCGCCGTCACCATCTGCTCCTCCAGCCATCCGATGCCCCTAACTTAAATATAATTAAAATAAATCTAAATAAACCTACAATTAATAACTAAATAATTCCTATTTAAGACTAAATACTTACCTATAAAATAAACCCTCAACTAGCTACAATATAACTAATAGTTACATTGTAGCTAGCTTAGGGTTTATTTTTATTTTACATACAAGTTTGTATTTATTTTAACTAGGTAGAATAGTTACTAAATAGTTATTAACTATTTAATAACTACCTAGCTAAAATAAATACAAATTTACCTGTAAAATAAAACCTAACCTAAGTTACACTAACACCTAACCTTACCCTACAATTAAATAAATTCCCTAAATTAAATACAATTAACTAAATTCAATAAAATTAGCTAAATTACAACAAAACCCCCCCACTAAATTACAGAAAATAAAAAACAAATTACAAGATCCAATCAGCCAATAGGATTGAGCTTGCATTCTATAGGTTGTTTTAATCAGCCAATAGAATGCAAGCTCAATCCTATTGGCTGATTGCATCAGCCAATGGGATTTTTTCAACCTTAATTCCGATTGGCTGATAGAATTCTATCAGCCAATCGGAATCTAAGGGACGCCATCTTGGATGACGTCATTTAAAGGTACCTTCATTCAGCAAGAAGACGTCGATTGAAGAGGATGCTCTGCGCCGGATGTCTTGAAGATGGAGCCACTCCGCGTCGGAAGGATGAAGATAGAAGATACCGTCTGGGTGAAGTCTTCTGCCCGTCTGGAGGACCACTTCTTTTGCCCGTCTTCGTTGAGGACATCTTGCCGCTTGGATGAAGACTTCTCTTTGGGTGGGTTTTATTTTTAGGTTAGGGCAGCAATAGAGCTAAATTCCCTTTTAAGGGCAATGCCCATCCAAATGCCCTTTTCAGGGCAATGGGGAGCTTAGGTTTTTTTAGTTAGGGTTTTATTTGGGGGGTTGGATGTGTGGGTGGTGGGTTTTACTGTTGGGGGGTTGTTTGTATTTTTTTTTACAGGTAAAAGAGCTGATTTCTTTGGAGCAATGCCCCGCAAAAGGCCCTTTTAAGGGCTATTGGTAGTTTAGTTTAGGCTAGGTTTTTTTTTATTTTGGGTGGGCTTTTTTTTATTTTGATAGGGCTATTAGATTAGGTGTAATTAGTTTAAAGTTCTTGTAATTTGTTTTTTATTTTCTGTAATTTAGTGTTTATTTTTTTGTAATTTAGCTAATTGTATTGAATTTAGTTAATTGTATTTAATTTAGGGAATTTATTTAATTGTAGGGTTAGGTTAGGTGCTAGTGTAACTTAGGTTAGGTTTTATTTTACAGGTAAATTTGTATTTATTTTAGGTAGTTAGTTATTAAATAGTTAATAACTATTTAGTAACTATTCTACCTAGTTAAAATAAATACAAACTTGCATGTAAAATAAAAATAATACCTAAGCTACATACAATGTAACTATTAGTTATATTGTAGCTAGTTTAGGGTTTATTTTATAGGTAAGTATTTAGTCTTAAATAGGAATTATTTAGTTATTAATTGTAGGTTTTATTTATATTTATTTTGTTAGGGTTAGACTTAGGTTTAGGGGTTATTAAATATAATATAGTGGTGACGTCATTGGGGGCGGCAGATTAGGGGTTAATAATATTTAACTAGTGTTTGCGATGCGGGAGTATGGCGGTTTAGGAGTTAATATGTTTATTATAGTGGCGGCGATGTTGGGGGCGGCAGATTAGGGTTTAAAAACCTTATGTAGGTGTCAGCGATGTTGTGGGCAGCAGATTAGGGGTTAATAAATATAATGTAGGTGTCTGCGATATTGGGGGCAGCAGATTAGGGGTTCATAAGTATAATGTAGGTGGCGGCGATGTCGGGGGCGGAAGATTAGGGATTACTAAGTGTAATATTAGGGGTGTTTAGACTCGGGGTTCATGTTAGGGTGTTAGGTGTAAACATAACTTTAGTTTCCCCATAGGAATCAATGGGGCTGTGTTACTGAGCTTTACGCTGCTTTATTGCAGGTGTTAGACTTTTTCTCAGCCTGCTCTCCCCATTGATGTCTATGGGGAAATTGTGCACAAGCACGTATAACCAGCTCACCGCTGACTTAAGCAGCGCTGGTATTGGAGTGCGGTATGGAGTACAATTTCGCTCTACGCTCACTTCTTGCCTTTTAAAACCGGGTTTATAAAAACCTTTAATACCAGCGCTGTAGGAAAGTGAGCGGTTAGAATAACGTGCAAGTTAGTACCGCACCCCTCATAAAGCAAAACTCGTAATCTAGCCAATTGTTTGCTAAAATTGATTACCTTTTCTTTTTCCCAGCAAAACACTTGAGATGTTGAGGGGTTATGTGCTGCACTGTAGGGTTCATAGGAATGAACCCCATTGCTTTTTCAAAAGTGTTAGCGTTGGCTGCAAGCGGATATTTTGTACGTATTCAGCTTTTAAAGCTTGTTTCTATTGTGTTCACAATGTGCATGAACCCGCTGTTACTGCTAGAGACTTTGTTGCAGATTTTAAATGTGTCATTTTGCGGTGTCAGCGCCAATTTCATACATTTCATACATTTCTTACATTTTTTTTTTATTTTCTCTTGTATTTTTCTTCCTTTCTCTATTTTCTGTCCATTTGGACACATATTCATGTTGCACAATGTTGTTGTTTGTTTTTTTTACTGTAATGTATGTTTTTATACATTTTTTTTATTATTTAGGTCGATCCTGCTATTCTTCAAGATGGTTTATGTTGTGTGTGGAATGAAACATTATACTCGACAACATGACGTGTCCACCCCCTGGGAATTCCCCCGGATTGGCCAGACACTCCGTCGGCTATTCTAGGGTGGAAGAAGCTGCTGATCTTGTGTGATAAGCAGAACAATGAGTATACTAGATGAAGTGTGGAGGACGTCGTCTGCATGGAACGGGGAAACCCGCCGACATTCCCCACATTTTGTCTACAGCAAAAGGGTTAATAATATTTAATTATTCATTTTATTATTATTTAAATAACACTTTAAATATTTAATTAATAATAGCTTGAAAAAATGTTTTAGGATTGATATGAAGTTTTTGTTGTTGTTAATGCAGCTATTTTATTATTAATACAGTCACCTTTTTTCTTCTATTTCCCAAGGTGTTGTTTTCCATTAACCCAGAGAAGGGCACAAAAGTAGAGAAGACAAACAAATCCTGTCATCATGTGAACCCTAGAGTTCTTATCTTGATTCAGGAACTTTCAGATCATGAGTGATGTGATGTCTGATTAGGAACTTAATAGCAAAATAGAATGATTCAGGCACTCTATGTAGGTAAGATTGGCAGATTTATTTTGAGAAACACGCAGCAATGTTTTGACTCTCAATGGGAGTCGAAACGTTTCTCCGTGTTTGTCCAAATAAATATGCATATCTTACCTACACCTTTCTATTTTGCTAATGATATTTGGGGACCCTGCCAGTCCTGGACTTGGATGCACCTTGGAGGGTAGTGGAAGAGTGCGGTTCCTCCCTTGCTTTACTGTGAATATGGACATAAGTCAGTAAGATTTGACATGTGCCACACTCATAGCTTGAAGATTTGTTTCAGCTCATTAGCTGCCTACTTCTTCAAGCTGAAGAACCAATAAAAGTTTTATTAAGAGTTTTATTGCTCTTTTATTTTATGATTTGCATTCCTGTACATCAATTTGAAGAGCTTGTTTGAAGATACATTTGTTCAATTTATTCTAATAAGGAAATACAGTAATCCTTTAAGAGTGTTAAAAATTTTAGTCATAAAAATATAACCTCTTAATTGTTCTCTGACAACTTTTGGAGAAAAGTATTTTCCTCTTTCTTGCCCTTTCTCTATTTTTCTTTAAAGGGACATGCATCACTTAAAAACACCTATTGAGTTTAATACATTTAATAACTGAATAAGACATCTGATTATTAAAACAAAAACAACAAAAAAATTAAGCATATACTTACCTGCCACCTGTTCTACCCCCTGCTTCTCAGTCGCATTCCAGGAATGCATAAAGCGCACACCATGCATGTGCAACTCCCTGATACGCAAGCGCCATCAGAAGATTCCCCTCTGATGAAGCTTGTGTGCACGTGCAGTGTGCACTTTCTGCATTCCTCGTAATGCAACTGTTATGCAGGGGGAGGGAATGGAGTCTGTTTACAGTACAGTTTAAAACTGTAAAGTTGTTTACATTTTGAATGTATTTTTTACAGAATTATTCTGGCAATCAGGGCAGCCATTTTTTTGTAAAAAAAAAACAGACAAAAGATGTTGTATTTACCAGATTAAAGGGATATTCCAGCCAAAATTGCAAACCACATGGATGCATTTTGGTATTGAACAGAAGCAATTTTGTAATATACATGCATTAGCTTCTAATAAAAGCTATAGCTGTTTCAAAAGTGTATTTAAGTATGCACCGTGCACCAGCATTTTAAACACAACACTTGTTCGCATGATTCAAGCACAACTGATGATCTGAGCAGCTGCATTTTTTCAAAATGTGGGTGCAGTGAAAATATCTAGCTATGCTTCACATGAACGTGCAGAGGAAAATGTTAACACTACATGTATATTGCAAATATGTTTCTATTCAAAGATGCAATAAATCTATGTGCATTTAAATTTTGACTGGAATGTCCCTTTAACATGAATTTTTTTTTTGCAAATTACAACAGTTTTAAACTTTACAATGTACAGTTTAAAACTGTAAAGTTGTTTTCATTTTTAATGTATTTTTTACGGAATTATTCTGGCAATCAGGGCATCCATTTTTTGTAGAAACAACAGGAACAAAATGCTGGATTGAACAGATTAAGATGTATTTTTTTGTGTAAATTACTACAGTTTTAAACTGTAATGTAATTTTTACAGAATTATTCCGGCAACCACAGCTGCCATTTTTTTTCTGTAAAAACAATGGGATTTTGTTTACAGCATAGAACATTTTACAGTACAATGTACCTTTTTTTAAAAAAAATATTTTTAATTCGACCATTCGATTTAATTTAAGCATAAAATAATCTCATATCAGCTTTGGTCCTGCCAGTTTAACTCCCCAATTATTATTGTAAAATTATGAAACAATAGCTACTTTGTTTTTCTTGTTCCCAAATTAAAAACATTTATTCTCTGTATGGCTTTAAAACAACACTAGTTTATGTCCCCAGGTATGTTCATTCCAAACATTCTTTTCCATAACTCATAAATAAATTAGCATAGCTAGGGGAAAGCTATTGGCTATGACTGTACATTTTTTGTAGCTAACGTAGTTCAGCAAATCAAAACTGGAAACAAAATGGTACCACTATCTGTAGCAAAAAAAAAATTTTTTACTCCTAATTTACTAATTTGTATAAATGGTATATATGTACCTGTGAAACTGGTTTATTTTAATATGAAATCGTTATACTGTATAAATACAAAAATATTTGTGTGGGTTTTCTTGCACTTGTAGCAATAATAAAATGTACAATTGGGGTACTTTTGTTGGGAACATTTTTATATCCCTTGCCTAATTTATGGAATTTGTAACTTCTCTTATTTAGCTATTTCGATATTTCCACCATTAAAAAACCCCAAACATGACTTAAAGGGACATGAAACACAACATTTTTCTTTAATTATTCAGATAGAGATTTCAATTTTAAACAACTTTCTCATTTACTTCTATTATCTAATTTGTTTGTTTCCTCTTGGTATTATTTGTTGAAGGAGCCGCTATGCACTACTGGTTTCAAACTGAACACATGGGTGAGCCAATGAAAATTGGTATATATATGCAGCAACCAATTAGCAGCTAGAACCTAGGATCTTTGCTGCTCTTGAGCTTGCCTAGATAAACCTTTCAGCAAAGGATAACAAGAGAAGGAAGCAAATTAAATAATAGAAGTAAATTGGAAAGTTTTTTAAATTTGTATTCTCTGTCTGAATCATGAAAGAAATGTTTTGGGTTTCATGTCCCTTTAAAGAAGGTACCACTCATATGGATTTATTTATGAAAGCTATGAATGCAGCTTTGGAGTTCTTTCTGAGCAGTGATAATTGCAGACAGTGCAATGCTTCCTACAAGCAGAAATCACAGTGGACAGGTTCTCTAGTTGGGAACTGTATCAGTCCACACAATGATAAATGTAGCCCATATTGTTTAAATAAATAAATAAAATAAAATAGAAATAATTAGAGAATATAAAAAAAAGTCTGAGCACATATGTTATTCAATCTAAGCAGAAAAAGCTTTGCAGCTAAATATTAAGTATTTGCATTTTACTATTACAATGCCAGGAGCCAGGACAACTGACTTTGTTCACAGACACTAGAACAGATTGGATTTGCAAACACATAAACAAAAATACATTTAAAAACACAAGTTAATGATGATGCCCTTATTGTATTTCTCACTCAGAGTGTGTGAATGTGGTGCACTCAGATAGCCTTTTTTATATAATACAGTTCTCTAATATCTTCAATAATAATATCTAACAAGAGTTAATGAGATAATTTATAAACCACTATCCACAGAATATAAAAATCTTTATCAATCATAAATATTTGCTCAGTCATTGTGGGTTTTGGATAGAAACTGAGTGCATTGCATTTGTGCAATGATACTTTTGAACATTTCCAAAATAATTGAAATACAAAATAGTTTTATTAAAGTTATATAATAGATGGGATAATTGTCATCAAACAAATAATGATCTATTGAAAAATCAACTATCTGGTGAAACAAGTCAACCTATAGCAAACTGTAAATGTTGATGAAACATAGGATATAATTTTGTTTCTTTTACATAGCATTTCCTTACAGATCATAATTAATCACTTAACTGGAAAATTTAGTTTATAACATGGCGAAGTAGCATGGTTGGAGGAAGTTTTTAGAAAATGTCAAATCAATATGAATTTATTTATTAATTAATAATAATTAATGATATGTTAGCTAATTTAGCTTTAAAGGTACAATCAACTCCAAAAATGTTGTTTTTTAAAAAGATAGATAATCCCTTTGTTACCCATTCCCCAGTTTTGCACAACACAGTCATATTAATACACTTTTAACCTCTGTGATTAATTTGTATCTAAGCCCATTTTGACAGCCCTCTGATCACATGGCTATTTATTGATTATCTATTGACTTGCATTTTAGCCAATTAGTACAGTGTCATCCAAAACCCACAGGAGAAAGCACAATGTCATATATATGGCCCACATGGATTAGCAGTCTCTTTTTGTGAAAAGCTAATAAAAAAAAACATATGATAAGAGGCTGTCTGTATTGGCTTAGAAAAAGGCAGAATTTCGAAATTTATATGTTATAAAGTATTAATATAACAATGTTGGTTGTGCAAAGCTGGAGAATGGGTAGTAAAGGTGTTATTTTTTTTTTTTTTTAAATAATAACACGTTTGGTGTTGACTGTCCCTTTAAGTAAGATAAAATCAGAAATAAGTGGTTCTAGAAATTAACTTTTTGGGGCAAACATTGAGCTCCAAGTATATATCTTTAGTGGCTGGACATAAAGACTGCACCAGGAGTGATCTAGGGTGGAATAATATATCCACTAGCTGGCACATCTTCATGAAAGAATATATTGTAAAGAAAGTGTGAAGCAGATGCAGGAGGAAGTCAGTCAGAAACAATGCCTAATCAGTAACTGAAAACAAATGTCTCTGCATTATACTAAAGGCTAAATTATTGTGCTTCTGCGGTAGCGCAATAATTAACCAGCCATTACAAGTAGCTGATCATTGCTACAGCGACCTTGCAATAGCAATAATTGCTCCAAAAATTAACCAGAGATTAGAGCTCAGGTTAATTTTCTAAAAGTGTCCCAAATACCCTCAAAATAGAGGGCATTGTAGTTTTTATTAAAAAGTTTTGGGGCTTTAAAGTTAGTGGGAGTGGGGTGTTAGAAAAAAAAAACGCACTGAAAAGTTTCTTTACATTGCGGTCTATGGGAACTGTGTGTTCCCATAGACCGCAATGTAAATATATATGTATATGATTATATACATATATATTTATGTGTTAATATGTGTATATACTCATTTTATATAATATACTTATTATTTTAAAATGCTGCCCATCGCTGCACTACTTACCTCCGTCTGTGACTGCATCAGAACAATGCTCCCATAGGAGCCTATGGAAGCGCACTCTCATGAGAGCAATGCTTCCTAGCAATGCGAACGTGAACTCACGTTCACATTGCGATTATCTTGTAATACCAGCGTACTTTATTGTGTGCTGGTATTACAAAGTGGAGCGCTAATAATGCTTGCAAGCGATATTTAGCGTATCACTTGTAATCTGGCCATAAGCCTCCACCACTAAAAGAAACAAATAGGTGCACCAACATTTTTTTTTTAAAAAGTTCCTTAGAAAAATACATACAAAAGAACCCAGACATTGAGGTTACTTATATCCCATAGGAGTCAAATGCCTTTTCTAAATGACGACTTTTAAACATGCAGTCTAATAATACTGTACATTCTTGCAAAGCAATTGCTATAGATCAAATAAACAATTTGCACAGTTTTTGTTTTTTTCCTGTACAAAAATGAATAATCGTATAGGATAAAATGTTTTCACGAAGATGCTATTCTGTATACACTAACTTTTTATCCTGTGAGAAACAAAGTAGATCAACTACAAAGAATGTATTCTCTAGGGTCATTAAATTTAGTAGAATGCCATTTTGCTTTAACAAGTGGCCTTTCAAAGCCAGATAGATATGTAAGAAAGCATAAATCTTTTATTAAGAAACATTAAAGCATATATTTTTTATTTCAAATAATACTAATAGGCTTTATAATTCTAGCTGTGTGAACATAAAATGTGTAAAGGACAAGTAGACAATAGCACTAAACTGGACTGTGACAGGCTAATTATTGTGCCTTCATTATACAATTTCTTCTACATAGGTCATTTGGGAAGTATAATTAAAAATGCATTATAGGTGCCTTTTATTGAAGCAATTAAATTAAAAAGTGGGAAAAAAAATGATTATGCAAGGAGCAAATAATAATGTTGGTCAACAGCGTTTATCTAAGAAAGAAAGAACAAGCTAGTGGTTCATTAGCAATAATGGTGTTAACAGGAACACTGTTTGAAAAATGAGCCATGGAGCAGCTTTTAAGTACTCAGATTAAAGGATTTATAATGTCAAGTTTAACACAGAAATTATAGATAACATTACACCACTATGAGTAATGACATCTTTCATCTAACTTGGCATGGTGGCATTCATCATAAGACTTGTGCTGTAGAATTAACAGTAGAATATTGTAATATCATTTCTATACACACACAGAAACAAACACAGATTAGTGTGTATGTGTTTAATGACAAGCAGACTACATAGATAGATAGATAGATAGATAGATAGATAGATAGATAGATAGATAGATAGATAGATAGATAGATAGATAGATATAGAGTGATAGATAGATAGATAGATAGATAGATAGATAGATAGATAGATGGATAGATAGATAGATAGATAGATAGATAGATAGATAGAAAGACAGACAGATATAGAGTGATAGATAGATAGATAGATAGATAGATAGATGGATAGATAGATAGATAGATAGATAGATGGATAGATAGATAGATAGATAGATAGATAGATAGATAGATAGATAGATAGATAGATAGATAGATAGATAGATAGATAGATAGATAGATAGATAGATAGATAGATAGATAGATTTGAACTGAGAGAAATGTGTCAGGAGGATAGAATTAAGTGCGAAGCGTTCAATTATGATTTTTTCTGTAACTAATTATACCATGTTTTTTAAAACCATTAATGATATTGCAGATAATGTGGTAAATGTATCTAAGAACATTAGTTTATACTAGTTTTGAGTCAAAATGCACCCAAGTCCTTTCCATTTTCTACAATTATTATTTACGACAGAAAATAACATTTTGAGCTAGATTACAAGTGGCGTGCAACCATTGTGCACAGGGAAAAAAAATTGTTTTGTCCAAAATGTTCTTTTCAGTAATTCTTTTTTTTTAATTTAGTTAATTTATGTTCATGGCTGTATTAGTCTCAAATGAATTTTGTATTACATTTTTGTTTCCAAATAAAACTTTAGTTTTGAGCTTCAGTACAGAATATTGCCATTTTTTTTATCTGAAGCTGTAAATAGCTATATTAACTTTCAATTTCTTTCTATGTAGTTCTTAAAGGACAGGAAGCACCAAAAATTTCCTTCACAATTTGGATAGAATTTAAACAAATTTCAAATTTACTTTTATTACCAACTCTGCTTCATTCTCTTGTAATACTTTGCTGAAGGAACAGCATTGCACTGCTGGCAACTAGCTGAACACATCAAGCTTGCCAAATAGCCACTCACAAGAGATAAATGTATGCAGGCACCAATCACCAGCTAGCTCCCTGTAGTAGGGTATGTGAGTATTAATTTTCAACAATGGATACCAAGAGAACAAAGCACAATTGAAAATAGAAGTGATTTAAAAGTGTCTTAAAAGTGCATGCTTTATCTGATTCTTGCAAGTTTAATTTTGACTTTCCTATCCCTTTAAAGTTATAAACCTATTTTAGGTGCACTGCATTTTTGGTAAATCTAAAAAGTTTACTTAAAGGTACAGTAACCATTAAACAAGTAAATTTAATACACTGAAAGTGTCTAGTGTTAAAGAGACATGAAACACATTTTTTTTTTAGATTTATGGTTCAGATAGAGCATACACTTTTAAACAATTTTCCAAGTGACTTATTTTATCCAATTTGCTTATTTTTCTTGGTGCCCTTTGTTGAAAATCATATCTACAGGTATGCTGAGGCTCAGAAGCAGGATGGGAGTTAGCAGATGATTGGTGGCTGCTCATATATGTCTTTTCTCATTGGATTTTAAGGGCTCCATGTACTAAGCCGTCAATTCATCTGTCATTTTAGACGCGGATAAACTCGCCGTTACTCGCCGCGGGCGAAATGGTGTCCGCTGTCACTATGTACTAATAATCCCCCAATAAATAGACAAGTCTAGCCCGCCGCGAGCAGTGGCGGATTATTGATAAATTTGACGTCTCGCTCGCCGCGACTAAGCTGATGTACTTTTAACTTTCAGTTGAATTGTCTGGCCAATTATTAACACGTGACATGCAAGGTGTCACGAACATCATAGTAGTCGCGGGAATTTTGCTCCTATAAAAGTTCAACTTATCTAAACAACTTTATTATTGTTCTAAATTTTTTGAAGAGTGATAACAGCGTTATTTTTGTAATATTTATTTACAATTTGGATATGGCTTCATCTGGATCTGATAATATATAAATATTAATATAAAAATAATTATAAAGATTGACAACTATACAATACAAATTTAAAATATAGATTACTCTTTAATTACAGTCGACAAATTTGGCGCAATTTATGTACATGGAAATGAGAGACAAATTAGACGCCAGTTATGCTGTACAATGCTGATATTACTGCCTTTTATATATGTCTAGACTGGCGTCTAGATTGACTTTCCTATTGTTTTGTACCTTGCCCGCCACCTAAAAGGTGGCGAGGCAAAAATAACGAGGTGGGAGCGGAAATTGTAGCGAGCGGACAAATAGATTTTTTAGTACATTCGTTTTTGGCGAGTTGGTGGTCAAATGTGTCTAATTACAGTGAAAAATGGAGCGGTAGCGAGGTTTGGCGGATAAGTACGCTCGCAATTTTAAAGATGCAAGTTTTAACATAATTGACGGCTTTGTACATATCAGTTTGCGAATTTTGACGCAAGATTTGTTGCGGGTAGCTCGCTGACTGCTTAGTACATGGAGCCCTAACAATGTGTTCAGCTAGATCCCTCCAAGTAGTGCATTGCTGCACCTTCAACAAAGGATACCAAGATAATGAAGCAAAATTGATAATAGAAATAAAATGAAAAGGTGTAAACAAATGTATACTATGGCTGCATTTCTCATGGCCTTCTCCACTGGGATGATCATGTTTTTGTTAAAGGGACATGAAACTCAAAAAGTTTCTTTCATGATTCAGATAGAGCAGCATGTAATTTTAAACAACTTTCCAATTTACTTCTATTATTTAATTTGCTTAGATCTCTTGGTATCCTTTGTTGATAAGCATATCTACATAGGAAAGAAAAAAGTGCAGCACTCGTGGGACACTTGCGGTAAAATTCCAAATTTTATTTCATAATGTTAAAAACACAGGTTAGGATCAGGGAATTAACCCCTGACGCGTTTCGTACTCCAACTGAGCACTTAGTCATAGGGATGTCTGCTAAGACCGGACATGGCCTATTTAAAGGCACAGTGTCCAATCATGCAGTCTGTCCAGGAGCTTCCTGTTATACCCTCTTTCAGTGAGCCTGCCTTTAAGTGCTGCTGCCTGTTTTAAATCCACCACATTTAATTAGGTCCATACCTAAGGCCCAGTTTCTGAGAGTTAGAAGAAACACGAATTCAGATGACCTTTTTAAAAAACAGGCAGCAGCACTTAAAGGCAGGCTCACTGAAAGAGGGTATAACAGGAAGCTCCTGGACAACAGTATCCAACAGGTTAGTTCTAACACACAACAGGGTTTACTGATGAAACCTAAGAAGAAAAATAGGGATTTTTCAGATTTTACTGTGGCATTCTCAACAGAATTTTCTAACCAGTACAATCAGGTTTGCGGTATCCTAAAGAAAAACTTACACATTCTACAGCAGGATGAGATATTATGTGAGATAGTAGACAGGTGTAAGTTTCTCCCTAGAAAGGCGCACCTTAGCAAATAAGTTATCACCCAGTTTAGTGTGTTCCAAAAAACAAACAGATACATGGTTACATAAGAAAGGTACTTTTAAATGTGGTACTGGTCCATGTTCTACTTGTGACATTATAGGTAGAGGTGAAACCTTTTCAAGTACTGTTACCCAGGAGAATTTCAATGTTAGCTTTTATGCAAATTGTAGGAGTCACTATGTTGTATATCTTCTAGAATGCAATCTGTGCCATATGCAATATACAGGTCAGACTAGTAGGGAATCTCGCATGAGAGAACATATCTATGATACAAAAACATACAATAAAAATTCAGCAGTTGTACAACACCATTTTAGCATGCATATGACCAACAAATTCAACATGACGGTCAGAGTCATTGATAAAATGTACCCACCCACAAGAGGGGGTGACAGAAATAAAATGTTACTTAAACAAGAAATGTTTTGGATATATAAATTAAGAACTGCCACCCCTGATAGTCTAAACAAGGAGTGGGATATGAGCTTATTCATAGATTAATTGAATTTTATTTCTCTACATTTCCCCCTATTTTGACAGATACACAAATTATTATTATGGATTCACTTATTATCCAAGGATATATACTTTATTTTCTATCACTGACTATGTTCAGCGTCATGTAACACACTGGATGATGTTTTGTATTCATTTAACATAATGGTGGTAATTCCAGTAGTTACATTGCGCATACGTACTAGGTTAGTTTTAGGTATTGGGTAATACATAACATCCTTGCATAAGGTTTTACAATTAGATCTGTGTTATTGCTGTTGTATTTTTGTCATGCTTGTTTTTCTATCACCTATGATGTGGCAACGATTTGTATATGGTTACATTATGATAATATGATATTATTATTTTTGATGTTTAGCTCTTGCATAAATATTGTTAGATGATCATGTTCTAGGTTAACATGTTTTTATATTTAGATGTTTTTAAATTTCCTTGACAGACTGCATGATTGGACACTGTGCCTTTAAATAGGCCATGTCCGGTCTTAGCAGACATCCCTATGACTAAGTGCTCAGTTGGAGTACGAAACGCGTAAGGGGTTTATTCCCTGATCCTAACCTGTGTTTTTAACATTATGAAATAAAATTTGGAATTTTACCGCAAGTGTCCCACGAGTGCTGCACTTTTTTCTTTTCTATGGACTTTTGCGTCTCACGCTTAGCCGCGCTGGAATTGCACCTCACGGGTCTGTGTTGAACTTACCCTATCAGCTGGGCAGCATTGGACTCTCCTCCTAGCGTCACGCTCTGCAGCGGCCTAGTCTTTTCACTCCAATATCTACATAGGCTCGAGAGCTGAGAGCTAGCTGCTGATTGGTGTATGCACATACATGCCTCTTGTCTATAAAGTACCAGTGTGTTCAGCTAGCTCCCACTAGTGAATTGCTGCTCCTTCAATAAAGGATACCAAAAGAATCAAGCAACGTTTATAATAGAAGTAAATTGGAAAGTTGTTTAAAAATGTATGTTTTATCTGAAACATGAAAGGAAAATTAGGGTCTTCATGTCCCTTTAATAATTACTTTCTATTTAGCTTACAAATAATTAAAACAAAGAACAAATGCAACATAGTACACACTCCAGTCACATACACACATACACACTCATTTCCCATACCACACATGCTTGTCATCAGCTGAATTAGGGCAATGAGGTGTTACTCTTGCAGTGTCAGTAAGACCATGGTAAACATTTTTGAAACCTTTTGTTGTATAGCTAACACCATTCTTTTGAAAACGAATGCACATGTATATTGGCACGGGCCCGATATCGCAATATTGCGCTTGTGTAGACTTGCACTCACATTTCAAGTTGAAAGTAAAAGCGATTGCAGTAGCGCAAACTAAATTTAGCGGGACTGAAGTCTTTGCATAATGGGTTAGGGCTAAACAAATTGCACCAAACACAACATAAATAGATTAAAATAAAGTGTTACCCTCATATATACACTATCTGATAAAAAATATTCATAGAAATATTATTATAAACATGTTATAAGGGTTCAATGGTATATGACAAGGTGTTTGACTGGAAAGCCATATAATATAAACAATTTTGTAGTTGCTTATTTATGGGGCCAAAGTTCTTTTCTTCGCCACTGGAGGCTGCTAAACTTGGGCTGACAAAAAAACATCCAGAAATAAAAAAGAAAGCTTTGTCCAGAAATCTAGCTGTTAGATGAGGTAAGTCTTCTAATTAGTTGTGCTTAGTGATATTGTTTGCTTGGTTGTCCAGTTACTAAAGGTTAGCTAACCTTTCAAGAAATCAGCCTAAAACAAGTGAGTATGTGAGTGAACCCATCTCATAATACTATTGCTTTTCTTTTCCCTTTAGCATAGTGTTTCTTGCCATAATCTGACGTCAGATGTCAAATGAAGTATGTGTTTGCATTTCTTTGTTTATATATGCGTGAGTGTGTATGTGTACGTACCTTTGCATGATTATTTTCATATGCTGTAATGTGACAATTTTAATTTATCAATATCTTTTTGAATTCTCTGTTTTATAAAGGATTATTCTGGTTGTTAGTGGTACTTTGCAAGAAATGCTGTTTAAAAGAGGGGGGTACTGCCACAGACCCTGGCGGCTGACCCATTATGGCGTGAGTGTGAATCCTATATGCATCTATCTATTATTTATCTATCTATTTATCATCTATCTATCTTATCTGTTTGTCTATCTAGTAATGTATGGTAACTAATGCCAGCCTCACACCGTTCCGATGGGGGGGGGGCCTTCAAGGTTTCTTGCACCGAGGCCCAGATTTTTTATACATGTATAAAAATGTTCGAAGGTTAATGACCAATAATGTGTTAATATTAATATTGGTACCAGAGGTTATATACTGAAAATACACAGATATTCAATATAGTATATACTATATAATCAACCACCATACATAAAATGAAAATTATAGTATAGTGTAAAATTAGTAAAATTGGAATTGATGTAATATTACTTTGTAATTACATGGAAAAGATAGAAATTAATGATTACTAGTTTCAGAAATTAATACACCTTATGTAATATACACAGATGAGTGTTCTCACAATATGTGCATCTCATGTAATATATAAAGATCCCAATAAATCAAACACAATATCCTAAGTAGTGATTTTTGTCCCAAATTCGTATAGGATTATGTAGAATCAATTCTAGTTCTTTATCTTGTCATGCCCATATGTTAGAAGTAAGTGCCCACTTACTAGATTTAACCTCAATCCTATGAGGTAAGTAGAAAGCGTCCTTATAGGTTAAAGTTGTCCCTCAGCAATCTAGAAAAAATGCTTCTTTGCCTCCTCAGTGTGGTTAGAAACACTGCTTCCCTGCCTCTTTAGTGTGGTAGAAGATTTTCTCCCTTTACAGCTTGCCTTTGTTCACCTCCCAGTATCACGTGATGTCATGAACATAAATAATTGAACAAAAATGTGGAAAAAAATAGTGCAACACTGTTTGTAAGCTTAAAACATATATTTATTCAATATGTAAAAAATGCTCACATTCTTAAACCTCAATCCAATATGAGGTATCAGTTAGGCATATCATTAATAGTTGAACACAACAGTTGCAAATTTCCAAAGCATACAGGTTAGTAACATCAGTCAATTGTGCAGGAGACCGGCATAAAAACAATTTGTGGTATATAATTGAATACAGCCTCTTTAATTTCTCTCCTTACGCGTTTCAAAGGTTTATAAACAATAGGTTACCTTCTTCATCAGAGGATATTTCGAGTGTGATTGCTGATAAAAAGTGAGGACTTTAATATGGTGTTTGAGTGATTAGCATCAAGTTTCGAAGGCTCTGATTGGCTCTTGCCATCATGTGACTGGGAAGGTGTGTGAAATGATCCACAAATTAGAGGTTGGATAATTTGTAACTTCCCAAAGTGGTTAAACTGAACATAGGACTAAGATCACTAATTGAAAATGCCCCCCTTATTAAAGCACTTCAAACAGTGCTTACTTGTGGGGTTATCGCTTAAATGTTCTTTGTATACTGAAACCGTGTTATCGCAAGTAGAGATTTTTTGCGCATGCGTACTGATGCTGTGTGCGCTCTCTACATATGAGATGGGGCTGTGGACTGATCATCCAATCAGATTAGGGTACGACCGTTCCATTACCTAACCGCAAAAGTGTTTACTATAAGTGTACGGTAAAAACTTTGTGCTGTGATGGTTAATTGGACAATTTAATCAAACTTCAGAGATGTTACTGCGCTATTTAGACATTAATCTATTAAAATCTTTGCGCATGCGTGCAAAAGCTCTATCAATGACGGCGACAGGGGTGTGAGTTGGTCGTCCAATTGGGATGCAGCATCAGTGTTCTATCTTTAAACTGAGTCGATTATGGTCGTTAGGGGAGTTATGCCACGTCCATAACGCTTGTGGGGTGCTTGTTTTTTATTTTATATAAGATCTTTGCTGAAGATTATTTTATTCATATTGGGAATGTTTGTGAAGATCAATTCTTTTTGATGGCATTAATTCCCAATTTCAAATGCCCCTTGTGCTTTATCTCCAACCTCTTGCTCAACTTTATAAATACAGTACAAATTCATAATGATAAACGTAGATAATAAAACATAAAGCATAACGCATTGAATCTAAAACAATCTCTTCCATAAAAAAATATTTTTAAAAACAATTTCATATACCAAAGATCCGCTATTTTTAGGATCATACTTAAAATAAACAGATCCATTTCTGGAATACAGGTTTCTTGTTTTGTATTAAAAATCCCCTATTATATCAATAAAAATAAATACATGGGCTATTTTTTGTATATATGTGTGAAACACCTTTTGAATAGCCGTAAAAAGGATCTTTAAAATAAACCCTTCTATTTCAAATCACGGTAATAATAAAAAATGACTTGATGAAATTGGGTAATAGGGTTATATTGGAAATGAATAAAACCATTTGTGAGGGATTCATGAGATTCTTTCCAAACAATAGATATTTGTACATGCATATGGTTCCAAGTACCACATATTTCCTCTCCATTATACTGCATTTTTAGGAGGTATATGTTATATATGTACATCTGTGTATAAAGCATTTCTGTATTTAACTAGTTATAGTGGGCACTTACTTCTAAAATATGGATATGACAAGATAAAGAACTAGAATTGATTCTGCATAATCCTATACGAATTTGGGACTAAAATCACTTTGTTTTAAAATAATTTGTGCACTTTACTCTTAAAGTCACTACTTAGGATCTTGTATTTGATTTATTGGGATCTTTATATATTACATGAGATGCACATATTGTGAGAACACTCATCTGTGTATATTACATAAGGTGTATTAATTTCTGAAACTAGTAATCATTAATTTCTATCTTTTCCATGTAATTACAAAGTAATATTACATCAATTCCAATTTCACTAATTTTATACTATACTATAATTTTCATTTTATGTATGGTGGTTGATTATATAGTATATACTATATTGAATATCTGTGTATTTTCAGTATATAACCTCTGGTACCAATATTAATATTAACACATTATTGGTCATTAACCTTCGAACAGTGCGCCCTAATACCACTACTTTCACCAACATTCTTTCCTTCAAATAGAAATAGGACGGTGCTGGGTGGGGACCTAACATTTGCCCTTATTTCAGGTATAAAGGCGGCCAGTTCATTCACAAACCAACTAAACACTGATCTTGGGGGGCACACCTAGCGCTGATATTTCCAAGTTCTCTTCAAATAAAAAAAAATGTATAAAAATGTGTTTGTATATATGTATATATATCTATATATACAGTATACATACAGTATATATATATATATATATATATATACAAACATTTACATACATGTATTTATATGTTTATATGTGTATTTATGTGTTTATATGTGTATTTATGTGTTTATATGTGTATATATGTATGTATCTATATATACAGTATATATGCAGTATATATATATATATATATATATATATATATATATATATACATTTAAATACATGTATTTATATTTTTATATGTGTATTTATGTGTTTATATGTGTATTTATGTGTTTATATGTGTATATTTATGTATATCCATCTATACATATAAACACATACAGTATATACACATATATTACTCTTCTCTTGTAATCTGGCCCATTATTGGCTAGCCCAGAATGATTTGCAGTCATCAATTATGAGTGTTTGCTTGAAACTTAATTTCTTGCTTTATAAATTTGTGAATAAATGTGTTTTGTAAAAGTATACTCCATTTATTCAATATCTTTGGAGTCAGAAATAACATAAATAAAAAGATACAACCAGCTGTGTGAACATTAGCAAGTGTAAATTGACCCCATGTTGCATATACAACTGAGTATTGTAAGCTAAATGTTTTGGTGGCAATCATCTCTATTTAACTACATAAAAGCAAAAGGAGACAAAATGAGCTTGATGAATGGATGAGGAAGACACAGGAGTGTGCCAACAGTACACTGCAAGCCCTTTTTACCATTTGTATGCATTGTATCTATTTGCAAAGTACAGACGTACCTCAGAGATATTGCAGGGTTGGTCTCAGATCACTGCAAAAAAGTGACTATAGCAATAAAGTGAGTCACACTTATTTGTTTGTTTGCCAATGCATATAAAAGTTATGTTTACACTATACTGTAGTTTATTCAGTGTGCAATAGCATAATGTCTAAAAAAACAATGTACATACTTTAATTAAAAAATACTTTATTGCTATTAAATTCTAACCATTAGCTGAGTCTTCAGCGAGTCGTAACATTTTTTTTGTGGTGTGTGTATATAAAGGTGTGTATATGTGTATTTATGTGCATTTATTTGTTTATATGTGTATACATTTTGGAAAAATAGCACAATATACTTGCTCGACACAGGGTTGCTACAAACCTTCAATTTGTAAAAAGAGCAATATCTGTAAAGTGCAATAAAGAGAAGCACAATAAAACGAGGTATGCCTGTACTCCTGTAGAGTGTTATTCAGGTTTCAGATTTACCTAAAGTGTTGAGAGCAATAGGATACAAACAAGGGGCAAAATCAAAGAAAGAGCAGTACCAGAGAGGATAGCAGGGACGTGCAGTCAGGGGAATCAGAGCTTAGTTTCAAATACTGTACATGGAGAGAGGTAGCAATCAGCTCAGCTTCCCTCTATTGTGCAACAACTTAGAGGGTGCTGTATGGAGCACTCGCCCACTGTCTGTCAGGTCACAGTTCTTCATTAAGCCAATCAGAAAAAAGCCCCAAGTGAGGCAGATCTCAAATCTGCCTCTTGAAGGGGGGTTGACAGTGTAAGTGTAAAAGAAGCACTGACAATTTGTGGTGTGGGCGAGAACTAATAGAAGAGGGAAATCTGGGCGGCAGAAATATAGTATATAATATATATGTATATTTAATAAAGTAGGGGCTTTTAGATGTGGAAAGAAACGATGTCACATGTGCAAATATATAACACATGGTCACAGTGACATATTATCCCACAATACAAGGGAGTCATTCCCTATTAAAAGCTGATTGTCTTGTGATTCTAACTATATAATATATGCATTGTCCTGCCAATGTGGGATCCAGTATATAGGTAGGACCTGTAGAAAGGTTAGGACTAGATGGAGCGAACACCTGAGGAACATTAAATCAAAATCACCTAAACATAGTGTCTCTTGACATATTTGCAATAGCTATATCCCTGGCAAATGCTCATTCAAAATAACACCATTAGAAAGAATTCCTCCAAGTAATCTGTACAATAGGTTCTCAAAATTGAGACAAAGGGAAACCTATTGGATTTTCAAATTCAACAGTTTATTTCCCACTGGCCTTAATGAGGTCATAGATTCTGCAGCATTTTTGTAAATATTTGTGTATATATATATATATATATATATATATATATATATATATATATATATATATATATATATATATATATTGGGAGGATACATAGGATACTGTTGTTAACAATACATCCATAGTAATATTTGTTTTTGTTCGCTGGACTTTCCCTACCCAATTGTTGTTGGCATATGCATTAACATTTCTAATATTAGATTTTGCACATCTTTGATATCTATAGTACTAATCGTTATGGTTAGATTTTATAATTCTTTTCCATGGGGTATTTTTTATTTCCATGTAGCCCTAAGTATATACAATTAGTCCTTCACATCACTGGATCACATTTGTTAGGATTATATTTATTTATCACATAATTTACACATATCTAACCATTGTTCTATATTAGTTACTCCACTTACATACTTTATACACTTTCACTATAGCCCCACACTGGGCGACACTGCTTTCACAGTCTATGTCCATTACATACACTTTTATTTTTACCATTCATACATTTCATTTAGATATCTTTCTTTTTTTATACATACATTCACATTTTTTGGGCACTTAATATATTTTTTTATATATACCTATACACATTCACTAGTTATTCATAACAAACCTTTTACGCCACTCCACTTGTTTTTATTGATTAATGTGGCAACTTAGAGAATTATTTGATCGCCAAAATTACAAGTCTAAAATTACAAGTACTATTCTATTTCGAATCAACTTGTTGATTTTGTAGCTTACCACTAAGAACTCACGCAAGTGATGTATAATTTCACATCTATAGAGATATATTTACTTAATTCCCTCTTGTATTTTTTGTCCCACCACATCAAGCACAATACTATATATATGTCAGAAACCAATTATATGATGTTTACTATAAACCATAGTTATCCAATTGGTGTTAGACACATATGGGCGGCAACCATCTCACCCTACGCTACCTTAATGGGTAGGGATAAACATTATGATGATCACGTGATCGCACGTCATCTCTGTTGACGTCCGCAATCAAGGTAACAGCTATTTGCTATTCCTCCGATCACATGATGCTACGTCATTTCAGCATTATTTGTAGTTTGGGGCAAGCATCACAGAGCGTAACCTATGAGAATAAGATATAAGGACAGGCCCCCAACACGGTTCTAATCTATTGGCTAAGAATAAAACATATGTTAGTTTGTTTACTTTTATACCCACACGCACAGGGCAAGATCGACACTGGCAATCTCTGATCTGACTACTTATTATTATATGTTTGCTATAGACACATTTGCAAATAACGGTTTTTACTTGACAATATTTGCTTATCACACAGATTATGATTATTTAGATATAATACCACCACAACAATTGGGAGTATCGGGAAAGGAAGGACGTGATAGGATAATCTGTGTAAAGGAAGGGGAGGGTTCATTTGAACATTAGGTTACTGTGCCCTATATAAAGGGCAACCATATATACAATGAATACACAAGCCTGAGGAAACGGGGTGTTCCCCGAGAAACGCGTCGCTATATTGTATCTTGTGGGGAGATAGATTTTCACCACCCAGCTGTAACTTGTTATACCTTTTGGTATTTTTATTCTGTATAATAAAATACTGATTTTAAACTTTTACATAAGTCTGGTGTTGGTGTGACTACCCTCATATCAGTAACCTAAGGGCAGCTCAGCCCTTCCTCCTGTTCCTATTGCAGTTTCAGCTAGAGATCGTCATCATCATTAGGAGCACCGGTTTGGGATTCAGAAGGCAGAGATTTCCAGCGTATTTGGTGGAGATCCTCACACAGCCAGCTGGTTTGCTGTTGAAAACCAGCCTGCTCCTCCTTTGTGAGTACCCTTATTCTGCTCCTTTATTGGATATTTTGGTTTTATTGACCTACACATGTGGCGCCTCTGTTTCTGTTTTTGTTTTAACATCATAGAATTGCATCATCCCTCTGGGTGAAGACAGAGAGCGGCCTTTCCAAGTATTGGGGGACATCTGAGGACATCTGTTGGACTTTCCAGATCTGGCCTGTCCAGATTATTGATCTGTATATTTCTTCAAATTTACATACAGTATTATACATTTAGAAATTAATACATTTTGGGTGCCTACACACTGTTTAAAATATATATATATATTTGTTCCACTGTTATTTGATACTCTTTAGCATCTATACATACGTATATAGTATATATATTTTTTTTCATATATACATTCTATGCAAGAGTAAAGCGCCTCCTATAGAAGCCTAGTGATTGTTCTCATCACGGTGACTTCTTTATTGCTTAACTTTTGCCATTTATCAAACTTCTAAAAGGTACGCTCGCCACTATTCTGGCCCAGCGTACCTGGTTTTCAATCTGCCACCCTGGAGGCTGCGGATGCCATAGGAATCAATGGGAGCCTGAAAGCAGCGAAAGCTTATGTTCGCTGCTGCCAGATATTCCATTGATTTATATGGTAGAAAACCAGTAAAGTTTACACCTAACACCCTAGCATAAACCGAGTATAAACCCCCCTATTAACCCCATATCCTGCTGCTCCCGGACCCCACCGCAACTAAATAAATGTATTAACCCCAATCCCGCCGCTCCCGGACCCCGCTGCAACTGTAATAAAATTATTAACCCCTAAACCGCGAGCCCCCCACATCACCATAAACTAAATTAAGCTATTAACCCCCAAACCTAACAAGCCGCTAAATTTACATTAAATATTAACTCATCCCTATCTTATAATAAATTTAACCTTACCTTAGAATTAAATTAAACTATATTAAACTATTAATTAACCTACCCTAACTATTATACTACAATTACATTAAACTATATTAAACTATTAATTAACATACCCTAACTATTATACTAAAATTACATTAAGCTACAAATTAAATTAACTATATTACATATTTAAAAACCTAGCCCTACTCAAATTATTTAAATCTACAATTAAAAATTACTAAGTTACAAAAAAATAACAACTACGTTACAAAAAATAAAAACACTGTTACAAAAAATAAAAAACACTAAATTACACAAAATAAAAAAGAAATGATCAAATATTTAAACTAATTACACCTAATCTAATAGCCCTATCAAAATAAAAAAGCCCCACAAAATAAAAAAAACCCTAGCCTACAATAAACTACCAATGGCCCTTATAAAAGCCTTTTGCGGGGGCATTGCCCCAAAGAAATCAGCTATTTTACCTGTAAAAATAAAATACAAACACCCCCCCAACAGTAAAACCCACCACCCACACAACAAACCCCCCCAAATAAAAACCTATTTAAAAAATCTAAGCTCCCCATTGCCCTGAAAAGGGCATTTGTATGGGCATTACCCTTAAAAGGGTATTTAGCTTTTTTACTGTCCAAAGTCCCTAAGCTAAAATTAAAACCCACCCAATAAACCCTTAAAAAAACCTAACACTAACCACCGACGATCCACTTACAGTTTTCAAAGACAGGAGATCCATCCTCATCCAAGCGGCAGAAGTCTTCATCCAAGCGGGCCGAAATCTTGATCCAGATGGCATCTTCTATCTTCATCCATCCGGCGCGGAGTGGCTCCATCTTTAAAACATCCGGCACGGAGCATCCTCTTCTTACGACGTCTCTTGAAGAATGAAGTTTCCCTCTAAATGAGTCTGACATCATCCAAGGTGGCATCCTTACGTTTCGATTGGCTGATTTCTGAATTCTATCAGCCAATAGGAATTAAGGGGGAAAAAATCCTATTGGCTGTTGCAAATAGCCAGTAGGATTGAGCTTTCATTCTATTGGCTGATGCCCTTTTAAGGACAATGCCCATACAAATGCCCTTTCAGGGCAATGGGGAGCTTAGGGTTTTTAGATTTTTAGATAGGTTTTTATTTGGTTTTTATTTGGGGGGGTTGGTTGTGTGGGTAGTGGGTTTTACTGTTGGGGGGTGTTTGTATTTTATTTTTACAGGTAAAAGAGCTTATTTCTTTGGGGCAATGCCCACAAAATTCCCTTTTATGGGCCATTGGCAGTTTAGTGTAGGCTAGGGGTTTTTTTTATTTGTGGGGGCTGTTTTATTTTGATAGGGCTATTAGATTAGGTGTAATTAGTTTAAATATTTGATCATTTCTTTTTTATTTTGTGTAATTTAATGTTTTTTATTTTTTGTAACTTAGTTGTTATTTTTTTGTAACTTAGTCATTTTTAATTGTAGATTTAAATAATTTGAGTAGGGTTAGGTTTTTAAATATGTAATATAGTTAACTTAATTTGTAGTTTAATGTAATTTTAGTATAATAGTTAGGGTAGGTTAATTAATAGTTTAATATAGTTTATTTAAATTCTAAAGGTAAGTTCAAATTTATTATAAGATAGGTATGAGGTAATTATAATGTAAAGTTAGCAGGTTGTTAGGTTTAGGGGTTAATAGCTTAATTTAGTTTATGGTGATGTGGGGGGCTGGCGGTTTAGATGTTAATAGGTTTAGTAAGTGGTAGTGATGTGGGAGGCCAGGGGTTTAGGGGTTAATACATTTATTTAGGTTGCGGCGAGGTCCGGGAGCGGTGGGATAGGGGTTAATACTTTTATTTAGTCGTGGCAGGGTCCAGGAGCGGCGGGATAGGGGTTAAACATTTTAGTATAGTGGCGGTGTTTAGTGACAGGATATAAATAAAGTTGGGAAAAGTCAAATAGCAGCGAGATTGATGACTGTTAGTTAACAACAGTCCGCTGCTCATCGCCCCATACTTGGTGCGCTGCTTTTTGCTGACTTTTTTTTATAAATATGGAGATTGTATTCAGGTCCGTGGCCGGGATGTTAGGCGATGTTAGGTGCCGTTGAATGCAGCATACTGTAGTTGACGGCTTGATAATTCGGCCTCTTAGATACAAGGTAATCACAGAGGTAAAAAGTGTACTAATATAGCAGTGTTGGTTTTGCAAAACTGAGGAATGGGAAATAAAGGGAAAATTCTGGTGTAAAATGTCCCTTTAACTTTGGCTTCATATTTGTTACTTCTATATAGGTCTGCTGAAACCCCTGATCCGAGTGTTAAAAAATCTGTTCCATATATATAGCACTTCTTATTGGTTGGAATAACAAAGAAAACAAAGCAAAAAATAAATAAAACATAAACAAAGAAAAAAATTACTTTAAAGGGACATTAAACATTTTGAGATGCTAATTCGTACCCTTTTCTTGTAATTTCATTCTAAAATTGTGAGCTTTTCAGTTCCTGAAAGAAATGGAAGTGCAACACGCTGTTATATTTCACACAGCCATTGGCTGCAAACGCTAGTGACTATTATATTTGAGTGTATAATTCTATCTATCATTTATGTATTGTTTAGTGTCCCTTTAAAGAGTTTCCAGTTTTGAAGCCGTGTTTTATTTAAAAAGTAAATGACTAGTTTTTATGTTCATGTCAATGCCAAAAATACAAATCACTTGTCTTCATTTCTTGATGATTAAACTACATAAAATTAAGTTTTTCCTTCTTCACAGATTAATTTACAGAGTGCATTTAGTAGCTCAGATGCTTGGAGAATAACCAGACACATTGACATATGTAGGTTTACAGTAGCAGCTCATGAGAAGAACAAATTTGCATGCACCTTGCAGATTGATGAACGACATCTAGACTTTTGAGAAATGGCAACTAAAAATAAGTCACAAATGTGCCATATGTATTTCCATATAAATGACCCAAGGGAAGTAAATATTTGCATGTATCTTGCAGTATGGAAGGACTAGATCCTTGTACAAATTTTAATTAAAATAGTAAGCAAGGGATATTGAAGCAAAATGCACTTTGTCTTAAAACCTGTAAGAGGGTAGTGTCTTTAAAGTTACTTCAGTTCTCTTATTGCCCAAATAGATTGTAATATAAGTAGGTGACCATATTGCTGCTTTAAAGGGGGACACATATGAAAAATACATATGTCAGGGTTCTTATACAAAACATTCCCTGACATATGTATTTTTCATATGTGTCCCTTTTTAAAGCAGCAATATGGTCACACTAAATATAAGAGATATAAGAGGTTGTATTATAGAACGATAGGCCATATGTAATAAAGTTTGCATGTTAGTATGCAGTTTACAGAGACTCACTGAGATGAAGATTCATCGTTACTGCAAGATTGAAGTAAACATGGCCAAACCTTAAAAAAGATGGCAAGCTGCAAGCTTAGACTGGTAGGAAATATTAGAAATAATGTATCCTTTATACTTTCAGCTGGTTCAGAGTGTTATTGTGGTGGGGCCCTGCATGACCTTAAAACTTAACTAAAATATTGGGATTAAGGGACCTGGCAAGCACGGGATGGATATAGCCAACTAGTGAGCTAAAAGAAAGTACCATATTACCTGCACTTTTATGCTTTTGTATTGTCACATGAGTAAAGTTTATTAAAAATATTTTTATAATAATATTTATCTTTTTAGTGGAGCTACTATCATGCTTCCTGTGTACTTTATATGAAGAGATCTTGAGCCCATCTCTATAGTGTACACAAATGACACTTAAGCACAGATAGATAAATAAATAGTATAGCAGTAAACAGTAATTGTCCTTCTATTTGAAAAATAACAATATGCAAGATGTATAAAAAAGTCCAATCCCAGATTAATTTGACACAGCATAGAGTTCTTGACAACAAAACATCACCTTAAAAAAATAAAAATAAGGATACGTATCCATAGTAAATGTCTATATTTTCACCCAGGGGGAGATGTTGGCCCACTTCCTAAATAATCATTCTGAAAATCGAAGAAATACAAGGATGCCACATGACTAGAACAATTTGTTGTAACTTGAAGGGATATGAAACCCAAAACTTTTCTTTCATGATTAAGAGAATATAATTTAAAAAAGTTTAAAGTTTACTTAGTTGATCAAATTTGCTTCGTTCTCATGTAAACCCCTTAGTGACCAGACTAATTTTCAATTTTCTTACCGTTAGGGACCAGGGCTATTTTTACATTTCTGCGGTGTTTGTGTTTAGCTGTAATTGTCCTCTTACTCATTTACTATACCCACACATATTATATACCGTTTTTCTCGCCATTAAATGGACTTTCTAAAGATACCATTATTTTCTTCATATCTTATAAATTGCTATAAAATTTTTTATAAAATATGAAAAAATTTAAAAAAACACACTTTTTCTAACTTTGACCCCTAAAATCTGTTACACATCTACAACCACCAAAAACACCCATGCTAAATATTTTCTAAAGTTTGTCCTGAGTTTAGAACTACCCAATGTTTACATGCTCTTTGCTTTTTTTTCCAAGTTATAGGGCAATAAGTACAAGTAGCACTTTGCTATTTCCAAACCATTTTTTATTTCAAAATTAGTGATAGTTGCATTGTAACACTGATCAGGAATCCCTAAATTATCATTCACATGTATATATATTTTTTTTAGTAGACAACCCAAAGTATTGATCTAGGCCCATTTTGGTATATTTCATGCCACTGTTTCACTGCCAAATGCGATCAAATAAAAAAAATTGTTAACTTTTTTGCTAACTTTTTCACAAACTTTAGGTTTCTCACTTAAATTATTTATAAACAGCTTGTGCAATTATGGCCCAAATGGTTGTAAATGCTTCTCTGGGATCCCCTTTGTTCAGAAATAGCAGACATTTATGGCTTTGGCATTACTTTTTGGTAATTAGAAGGCCGCTAAATGCCGCTGCACACCACACTTGTATTATGCCCAGCAGTGAAGGGGTTTATTAGGGAGCTTGTAGGGTTAATTTTAGCTTTAGTGTAGTGTAGTAGACAACCCAAAATATTAATCTAGGCCCATTTTGATATATTTCATGCCACCATTTCACCACAAAATGCGATCAAATAAAAAAAATTGTTCCCTTTTTTACAAACTTTAGTTTTTTTACTGAAATTATTTAGTAACAGCTTATGCAATTATGGCACAAATGGTTGTAAATGCTTCTCTGGGATCCCCTTTGTTCAGAAATAGCAGACTGGCTTTGGCATTGCTTTCTGGTAATTAGAAGGCCGTTATATGCCGCTAAGCACCACACTTGTATTATGCAGAGCAGTGAAGGGGTTAATTAGGTAGCTTGTAGGGAGCTTGAAGGGTTAATTTTATCTTTAGTGTAGAGATCAGCCTCCCACCTGACACATCCCACCCCCTGATCCCTCTCTCAAACAGTTCTCTTCCCTCCCCCACCTCACAATTGTCACCACCATCTTTAGTACTGGCAGAAAGTCTGCCAGTATAAAAATAAAAGGTTTTTGTTTGTTTAAAATAAATAAATAATAATAAAAATAAAAATATATATATATATATATATATATATATATATATATTCTGCAGTGTAGGATCCCCTCTTACCACCCAACCTCCCTGAGACCCCCAAAAAGCTCTCTAACCCTCCCTCCCTAACTATTTGTCGCCTTCTTGGGTACTGGCAGCTGTCTGCCAGTACCCAGTTTGCAATAAAATTGCCTTTTTTTAAAAAAATCCCACTTTTTCTGTAGTGTAGCTGCCCCCCCTCCCCGATTCCTTTCCCAACATTATTCCCACCTCCCTCTCCCACCCTCCTCTCCTACCACTTGTTGTTTAGTGGTCGTGCGCACGCCCCCCCCCCCCCCCCCCCACATCAGATGCTTAAAAAATGTTATTGCAGGATGCCTTAATATGGAGGCATTACTGCAATAACCTGAAAGCAGCTGGAAGCAATCACAATCACTTCCAGAACTTCAAACCCCTGAGGACATGCCAGGCACGTCCTTGGTCATTAACTGACACCCTTTGCATAGTTGCCAACATTTGAAAAAAATTTCCAGGGACACTTTGCAGCTATCAATTACCTGCATGAAATATTTAACCACACCCCCTGCCCTAAAGCCCCGCCCACTTTGCCAAACCCCCATAATTAGCATAATTTAGCTCCGCCTATTTTTAATGGTGCAGAATATATATATATATATATATATATATATATATAAAATTAAAATATGAAAATAGAAGTAGAATGTACAGAATGGAATTAATGAAATAAATGGCCCATGCATCATATACTACTGCTATCTCATGTTGAAAACATTCCAATTCTCCTACTTACATTTTTATGTAAACCATTCAACGGAGATCAGAAATCAATTTTGTTGTACAAACCACTACAATTTTATAGTTAATGGCTCTTTAGAAGCCACTCCACTGCTTATGTTTTTAAATGGATACCACCACCCTGTTTCTGATCTACCTGATAGAATTTCTGTAGTTTCAATTTCCAGCCTTTACATATTTTATTGAACTTCAATGGTTGAATGAAATATATACGAGAACATAAGTTTTGAAAGATAATTTAATAAAAACAATATGTTAAATATATTAAATCAATAACAATAAATAAATGTTACTAGAACGTTAAATTAACGGGGGGAAAAAATATTCTAACCTTTTCCAACTTTTGCAATATTTTTTTTAAAACAAACTGTCATAGTCACATTTGTAGACTTAAATGTGATGTCATATAACTATATTTTTAACTGTTAAAGCATTGAGTTATGCTACAAAACAAATAATATATATATAATTTTCTATTAACAAAAACTCAAGTATTGCATAAATCAATCTTTGTAGTGAACAGGCCCATGTCCTCAGTTTAATGTAAGCTTAAAGTTTATAGTTCAGGTTTCCAAACTGCATGCCCTTCCTCTTCAGGTGCTCTCTTCAGCATGTTTGTTGTTCTCTCTGTTCTCTTCGTTGTTTTAAGGTTTTGTATGTGATCGAACCTGCTTTCTTAACAAGCTCAGTGCTCGGCTTCCATTCGTAACAGGAGACAGATGAAAATAAATTAACTTTTGCTGTCAAAATGCCAACTAGCGTATTTCTAATTCCTGTAGACTCATAATGAACACTTGAGGAAGACCGTGCTTGTTTGGTGTCTTTACCTAACTGATTCCTCAGTTCTGTTTGTACCTTTCTCACCATGTTAAATATGGTTTCACAATACGCATTACTGTGTGGAATCAGCATTAGGTATTTTGAAAGTTTGCAAAGAAGAGGGTACATTTTCTGGCCAGATGATGGATGGGTAAGATTAGAAATATTTTGCCATATGCTATCAATCCTTACTGAACTTTGATCTTGCTCTTCTGTCAATCCAATCTCTGTGTTTCTTGATATTTGGTACAGTTCGTACTCACACTGCAAACTATCAACCTCTCTGTCTGCAATAATACCAGGAAAGTTAGTGAGGATGTCCATTATTTCTTCAAAAGATACAAACAGGCGTTTTCTTGGATCAAGAAATCTTGCAGCTCTTAAAACTGTATTCTTCATGGGAAACCTTTTCTTCATGTAGCCAAGGGCTGCACAGTAAAATTCCCTCACATCTGAGTAAAAAACTGTGATGGCATTTTCATTTAGATCATCCTCATGGACTCTAAGAGCCTGTCGAGCAGCAAATCCAATAAACAATTGCCTGTTATCTTTTTGGTTTTCAGTGGAACAGAAATCAACATCCAACAATTCTTCTGTTTGGTTTGCTAATATTTCAGGTTTCACAAGTTTGCTGATGAAATATTTATACAATTCCATCATCTCTTCGTATAAAACATGAACTTTTGGTTCATTTGATTGCAGCATTATGTTGAAGTTGTCAACTTTGTTAAGAACTGCATGAACAAAGAAAAGGTAGATCATTGTTATTCTATTTTCGTACAGTGAGACTAAGCGTTTTTCTCTTTCAATTCCCTTATTTCTTCCTCTGCCATCTTCTCCATCACCAAAGTAAGTGGAAAAATAACCTTTTAGTGCATCCCATTTAGAAAGAATTCTTTCCACACATTTCATTTGGCTTAGCCATCGCGTTGAGCAGTGCTTCAGTACTTTCCTGACATCTGTATTGCAGAAAATCATAAAGTCTCGTAAATCTTCTTTTCTGGAACAGGCTTTTTCAAAGTGATAATATGTGTCAATTATGAGGTCTTCAACACTCACTGACAACATTTTTGCAGCTCGCTGACTTAACAAATGGGCCAAGTGGCATGGACAGCCCACATCAAACACTGTTGATTGTTTTACTTTTATTCTGCTCAGCACACTGTTGTGTCTACCAACCATCACACTTGCGTTGTCACTGCTGTAGGCCACACAATTTTTCCAATCTAATGCTTTCTTTGAAATGACATCATTTATCCCATTAAAAATGTTTTCTCCAGTTGCTTTGTTACAAGGAAACATGTCAAGTAATGATGTGATGACATTTATTGAATTTTTTTCATGGTGCCTTAGTAAAACTGGGAACAGTTTATCTTCGCTATCGCTGCTGCCATCGGTAGCCAAGGAAAACCATCCTTCACTAGTGTCTAACAATGAATTTAACACTTTCTTTTGTGCTTCTGGTGCTATAATACCATTGCACAAGTGCGTAGCTTTTGTTCTTCCACATGTAAATTTTGAAGAAACTTCTCCTGGGAACATTTCTTTGAAGAGTTTTGCAGCATGGTCACTGGACAGGAATGCAATGTTATGTTCAATCATAAATCCAGTCCAAAGCACTGCAGCTCGGTTGGCCTGTTCATGTACTGGAGCTGTGTTAGCCGTTGATGCCCAGCTTGTTATTTTTTTGCTCGATATTCCTGCACAATACATGTCTGCCTTTAATATATGGACTTGGGATTCTATGTGCACTCTGATATCATTAATGCCACCATGTGCAATTTTTATATCTTTAGAACAGTATGTGCAAAAGGCATATGAACTACCCATTCTACTTGCCTTAATAAATGGAAATTGAGAAGGCCAAATGGAGTTAAAATGGCAAAAACGTTTTTTTCTCGCAGCTGAATTTTTTTTTTTGGTGGGGGCACAGACATTGGGTTGTCCTTGATTGCTGGTCTCACTGACACCAGGTTGACACTCATTGCTGGACTCGCTGACATCAGGTTGACCCTGATTGCTGGACTCACTGACATAGGGTTGACCATGATTGCTGGTTTCAAGGACATTGGGTTGACCCTGATTGCGGTCTATAAGAATAGGACTTAATTGTCTTCTCTCTTCTGTATTGTCTGAGTCTGACAGATAGATAGGCAAATCTTCAGCTGTCTCTCTCTCATATCGCACAGTGTGACTTTGTTCTCCTCGCTCAGTGGACCTTTGCTCTGATATCCCTTTCTCAACTGACAGAGCAAGACTTGGTTGCCCTCTCTTTTTGACAACTGTTTTAAGTGGCAGAGCAGAAATAGGTCTTCTTCGCTTTTTTCCCTTATTGGGTGGTATGGTTTCCACTGCCTTTAATCTCTTGAGTGGCAACCTCTGACTCAGTTCTCCAGGCTCTTTCTGAAATGGAAGAATCAGACTTTGTTCCTCTTCAGGCAGTCTCTCAGCTGGAGGAGTGCCACTTCCATGTCCTTCCTCTTCAGGCACTCTCTCAACTGGAAGAGTGCTACTCGCATGTCCTCCTTCAGGCACTCTCTCAGCTGTCTCTCCTTGCTCTTTAGTTACTATATCATTTGGTGTAGCAACATCTACCTGTCTTTGTCCTACAGGCCCTTTCTTATCTATAGTACCTTTCTCAGCTTTCTTCTTAAAGAAATGTAATATGCTACGACTTTTCGAGCTCATCTTTTCTTTCTCTAGATAATTTGCTTTCTCCTTTAATAAAAACAAAAACAAAAACTGTATGTACTCTAATCTGGGGTTAATATATAGATAGTTTTATAATCTAGTTTGTGTCAAGAACTCAATCGGCAATTGGCAAATAGTTGATGATCCCTAAATACTTTTACTCTGGGAACAATATATATATATATATATATATATATATATATATATATATATTGTTTTTAATGGACAGAGGCCAGGCAAATTTAAATGGACACTAAACCCAATTTTTTTCTTTCATGATTCATATAGAGCAGCAATTTTAAGCAACTTTCTAATTTACTCCTATTAATTTTTCTTCATTCTTTTGCTATCTTTATTTAAAAAGCAGGAATGTAATGCATAGGAGCCGGCCCATTTTTGTTTGAGAACCTGGGTTATGCTTGTTTATTGGTGGCTAAATGTCAGCCACCAATAAGGAAGTGCTATCCATGGTGCTGAACCTAAAATGGGCTGGCTGCTAAGATTTACATTCCTGCTTTTTAAATAAAGATAGCAAAAGAACGTAGAAAAATTGACAATAGGAGTAAAATAGAAAGTTTCTTAAAATGTCATGCTCTATCTGAAACATGAAAGAAAACATGTGGCTTTAGTGTCCCTTTAAAATAAAGGTTATATCTTTGGCACCCTATGAGGTACTCCTGATGAGCCGCAGGGGAAAATGATGATCAGCTCCATTTTGGAAAATTGTGTTTGTTACCAAACAGATGCAATAGAGGCAAATACTTAAGAAAGGAGGTTGATAAATACTGCTTAATTTCCTTACAAATATTCTTACACAATCTATTACCAGTGCGTAAATTAACCTTATTAGTAATTCTCAGTCAAATCAATCAAGTGGAACTCATCACCAATAACCTTTACTGCATAAAAAAAATTGACAGAGGAGAAATTTGCTAAATTATAAAGAATATAACATAAAATATACAACGCTGTAGTTCAATGTCTAATCATACATGGCTAGGGAGACAATGACAAATACGCCCCAATAAATAACAGCCTATCTTGAGCAAAGCACTCAACCCATATTAGAACTTTAGAAGTTAGTAATTACAATGGGCATTCTGTGTCAAAGTTTTAAAAGTGATCTAATCAGCTGTGGGTGTTCCACTTTTCTAGCTTTGACTCAGACATGATCTTTGTAAATCAATAAAAATAAGTATGTAGCTTTGAATATATCTGCACTAGTGGAAGTGGAAAGTAGAGTGTCCCTAGCATGAGAATACTTTCAGGGCCGGTGCAAGGATTTTTGTGTACACAGGCGAAGGTGCATTTTGACGCCCTCCATTAAAGACACAGTCTACACAAAAATTGTTATCTTTTAAAAAGACAGATAACGCCTTTACTACCCATTCCCCAGCTTTGCACAACAACCTACATTGTTATATTAATATACTTTATAACATTTAAACCTCTAAATTTCTGTCTGTTTCAAAGGCTCTATAGACAGCCTCTTAATCACATGCTTTGGTATTTGCTTTTCACAACGTGAGACTGATAGTTCATGTGGGCCATATAGATAATAATGTTTTCACGCCTGAGAAGTTTATGTGGGCCATATAGATAATGTTTTCACACAGTACTAAATGCAACTCAATAGATAATAAATAGTCACAGTCATGTGATCAGGGGGCCATTAGAAGATACTTAGATACAAGGTAATCACAGAGGTAAAAAGTGTATTAATAGGACAGTGTACACCAGAATTTGTATTGTTTTAAAAGATAGATAATTCATTTATTACATATTCCCTAGTTTTGCATAACCAACACAGTTATATTAAAGGGACAGTAAAGTCAAAATAAATCTTTCATGATTTAAATAGGGCATGCCATTTTAAACAACTTTCCAATTTACTTGTATTACCAATTTTGCTTTGTTCTCTTGATATTCTTAGTTGAAATCTAAATCATGTGCTAATTTCTTAGACCTTGAAGACTGCCTCTAATCGGAAAGCATTTTGACAGTTTTTCACCACTAGAGGGTGTTAGTTCATGTGTTCCATATAGATAACATTGAGCTCCGGCACGTGAAGCTCCTAAGAGCAAGCACTGATTGGCTAAAAATGCATGTCTGTCAAAAGAACTGAAATAAGGGGGCAGTTTGCAGAGGCATAGATACAAGGTAATCACAGAGGTAAAAAGTATATTATTATAACTGTGTTGGTTATGCGAAATTGGGGAATGGGTAATAAAGGGATTATCTACCTTTTTAAACAACATAAATTCTGGTGTTTACGGTCCCTTTAATACACGTTTTTCCTCTGTAAATACCTTGTATCTAAGCCACAGGAAACTGCCCCCTTATTTCAGTTCTTTTGACAGAAATCCATTTTAGCCAATAAGAGCTGACTGCCTGGAACTCCCCGTGCGTAAGCACAGTGTTATCTATATGACACATGAACTAACACCCTAGTGGTGAAACACTATCAAAATGCCCTGCGAGAAGAGGTGGTCATAATAAGCAAAGCTATAACATGAATATTTATAGCACGGTGTGTTATAAAGAGACAACTGATTATATGTAGCATTTGTTTCTATATACAGTCATACTACAGGGAGAATTCTAGAGCAGCTAATAAGGAGTTATAGCACCAGCAGACTGGTTATATACACCCTGTACAAACAGCTGGCACTCTGGCTATACACATTTTCCTGCCCTCTGCTGCAGGAAGTGGCAACATTTTGCAGAGTGTGGGATTTTTAGTTGTGTGATGCGAGGCTCAAGTGGGCCATATGTTATGCAGGGGGGCACATAGGGGCCAGACACTGTGGAGGTGGGCATATGGGGACAAGATATAAGATATTATGCAGGGGGAACATTGGGTCCAGACATTGTGCAGGGGGGACATATGGGGATATTAGTAAGGTGGCACATAATGGGGGCCAGCAATTATGCAAGGGGAACATAGGGGACAAATATTTTGCAAGGGGCACATTAGGGACCAGATATTATGCAGGGGGGGCATATGGGGGTCAGACATTGTGCAGGGGGCATATATTATGTAGAGGGGCACATGGGGGGCATATATTTATGCAGGGTTAGCACTAAGGGTCAAAATATTATGAAGGGTGGATGGGGGCTATATATTATATTCTGGGTGACACATGGGGGCTATATATTATGCAGGGGGGACATAGAATGCCTATCTCAATGCTATTTGCAAATAATATGCCACTCAGCTGTTATTTTATTTGTTATATAATCTGCTGGTAGAGATATTTTTCAGTAAAGCTTCTTAATTTTTTAATTACCCTGGCTATAGCAAATGATCTGCCACTGTTATATACAGTTTATTTGTTATGATCTAATCTGTTGGTTCTGTAAGTACAGATATTTTGTAGTAAAGCTTCAGAAGCAGGGTACTGCATCTCTGTACTTACAGAACCAACAGATTATAATAACAAATAAAGTAACAGTGGCAGATCATTTGCTAATATCAGCCAGGGTAATTCAAAAATTAAGAAGCTTAACTTTACTGAAAAATATCTCTACCAGCAGAGATATAACAAATAAACTGCATATAACTGTGGCAGATCATTTCCTAAAAAATATCAGTGAGCCAGGGTGACAAATAAAACTTACTTAAGTCACAAATGTATTATTTTTTTAAAATAATTAATAATTCTGATTTCATTGTCTGTTTCACGGTACGTTTAGCAGCCTAGCCAGAGTGCCTAAAACTTTTTATTGCAGCCTGAGAGCAGGTTCATAATATGCGCAGCAGCAGGCAGCCAGTCTCACCTCTCTGTCTCAACTCACTCTCTGGCAGATAGGCAGCGCGGCGCCTCAAGTCAGAGGATTAACGGGGCCCGGTGTGCGACAGCGAGTGACACTCTCTCTCAGCTGCTCACTTTGTCAGACAGACAGTGACAGTCCTCCAGCCTGCTGCCGCGTGTTCCTGTGAGAACTACACGCTCCTAAGTGCTCTAGTGAGCGGCAACGCGGGGTCACGTGAGATGCGGCCTGGTGACATCACGCCTGCTCATCGCTGATTCGCTGCTGCTGAGATTACAAATTCAAAGGAGGGGAGGCATCAGAGTGTCACGATCGCGGACGCGCAAGTACTGTGTTAGCTCAAAAAACTAAAAAAAAGCACTGCAGCCTGCTACTCTTGCCGAGTTGCCGGGACAGTCCGGGACATTTAAATGGCCGGGACCCGGTCCCAAATTCCGGGACTGTCCCGGCAAAAACGGGACAGTTGGCAAGTATGCCTTTGTAGGACGTGCCTGACACATCCTCGGCCGCCAAGGTGTTATTCTTTGTTGAAGAGATATCTAGATAGGAAGCATGCACATTTCTGAAGCACTACATGACAGGAAACAGTGCTACCATCCAGTGCACTTGCTAATGTATAACATTGTTGAAAAACTGCTGCCATACAGTGCTGTAGACAGGTGCACGCTCCTGAACTGACCTTCTTGATATTCAACAAAGGATAAAAATAAAATGAAAAAAAAATTGACAATAGAAGTAAATTGGAAAGCTATTTAAAATTGTATAATCTATCTGAATCATGAAAGAAAATTTGGGGTTTTATGTCACTTTAATAATGATGCAGATAAAGACACATTCACATATCTGAAGCACCTCCAGGTGCTATATCCACAGACTGGAAGCTCATAGTCACCCAGCAGACAAATCAATGTGTTGACTGGAATCAGGATATCTGCTGTTCCCGTTAAGAGTCAATACTGAAGTATAAATATACTAAAGCACGTTATATCATAAAAAAATATGTATTAAACGTGGTCAGGGTGGTTTTAATCTGCCAGCTAATTGCAGGTGTGCAAGTTAGGAAGCAGCAGTCTAATGACCATTGCTTCTTAACTATCGGCTGCAGTCTCATACGAGACTTTCCCAAACTGCATCTGCAGCTTGATAAATGGAACCCTATCAGGCCCATTTATCAAGCTCCGTACGGAGCTTGAAGGGCCGTGTTTCTGGCGAGTCATCAGACTCGCCAGAAACACAACTTATGAAGCAGCGGTCTAAAGACCGCTGCTCCATAACCCTGTCCGCCTGCTCTGAACAGGCGGACAGGAATCGCCGGACATCAACCCGATCGAATACGATCGGTTTGATTGACAGCTCCCTGCTGGCGGCCGATTGGCCGCGAGTCAGCAGGGGGCGGCGTTGCACCAGCAGCTCTTGTGAGCTGCTAGTGCAATGTTAAATGCAGAGAGCGTATTGCTCTCCGCATTTAGCGAGGTCTTGCGGACCTGATCCGCAGTGTCGGATCAGGTCCGCAAGCCCTTTGATAAATGGGCCTGTATGTGTCTACTTATCTCTATAGTATAAACCAGGGTTGGGCAACTGGCTCCCTCTGCCATAGTTTTGTGGCCCCAGGAAAAGAGGAGCTAAAAATGTATACATTGGGCTACATTACAAGTGGCACGCTAATTAGCGCATTTGCTTGAGCATAAAGTTTGCTAGAAATAAGCTTTTTGTGTGTGTCCAGTAGCGCGGGTATTACAAGTTGAAAGTAAAAAGTTTGTGTGTGAGTGAAACCGGCGTGCCCTAACCGAAGGACTTAGAATATCATGACTGCGTTAACTTATTCTATTCATAAACTTTAATGGAGAGCGCAGAAGAAAGAAAACTAACAGTTATTCATATTTCACATTCCAATGTTCTTCACATACAGAAAAATTAAATTTTTATTGTAAATATATTTTTTTATATTTTTATATCTGTATAAACCTTTACCTGTATATCTGTCCCTATAGATATATAGGTAAAGATATCTATTTTACATTAACATTATTATATATATATATATATATATATATATATATATATATATATAATATATTTAATAACATAAATTTAAAATGTTTTTATGTGATAGTAATAATGTAAAATATGTGTAATGCACTTCGTGTTTCGCACTTCAGGTCTAACACGGTGTCTGCCTAGTGCACATAAAGAATTAGTTATTTTAAAGCACAAAAAAATCATATATATTCTATGGATTATTCAGAAACTTATACAGTATGTATACATTTTTTTAACAATTCTTATTAATATTTTTTAATACATGAAGAAAGCACTTTAAGATAACTAATTCTTCATGTGGGCTAACCCACAGACCTAAAGCACAAAACACGAAGCACATTGCACATATTTTACATTCCTATGTTCTTCACATAGAATTTTTTTAATTTTTATGATTAAATATATGAATAAATGCGATAGCGCTCTCACAATGACGTTTACTTTCAACTTGTAATATGCAAGCTACCCGATTCAGTAAAGCGCAAACATTTCATATCGCTCACGTGCAATAGTTAGCTCACCATTTGTAATCTACCCCAATGTTAGGGAATATAGGTATTGTTTGTGTTTTTCATACGCATACGTTTATATGCGGCTTATAATACTTATAAACTATTGATCTGTGTTCCCCATCTATTAGAATGTTTCCCATCATGGGGACCATCAGTTGTAATAACTTTCAATAACCATAGATAATTCACATATCAGTTGTTTGGGTTTCTATAAATATGAAATCCTATAACAATAAAAAAGGTTCCAGAATTGTTCACAAACATTTAAAGGTCTACAACTATTAATCTAAAATAAACCCCACATAGGTAATTAGAGAAAACACATGTTAAAAATAGCAATATACCAGCACATTACATTTTCAAGCACACTGTGCACTTTCTCTTTGAGAATTATTTGTAGATTAATTTTCAATTAGCAAAACAAATGAAAAGGACCATGGAAAGTGAGACTCTTTGGGGAATAGATTTGCATTTTAAGACAAGGACACCTTGCTATGTTAAAAAATGCAAGTTAAGCTAAATCATTTTAAAATGGACACCATTGTCTGAATGATTTAATCCTTTTTATACGGAGCTAGCTTTTAACAAAAATATGTTTGTTCTATGTTTTGTGTAAACTCTTGTGTATGAGCACATGTGCACATTTATTTACTTGTGTGTGTTTCTATACATGACTCTGAGCCCTGAGAATGTACTCACTGTAATATAATGTTCTTCCTCCATACAGAGGAAGTTAAAGGGATATTTCGGTCAAAATTTAAATGAACATAGATGGATTACATATTTAAATAGAAACATCTTTACAATATACATGCACTGACAAAAATGCTGAAGTTCTAGTAAAAGTTATCGCTGTTTTACTGTTAGTATTTTTCTATGCATGTGCATGTGAAGCATAGCTAGATATTCTCAGTGCACCAGCACTTTAAATACTGCAGCTGCTCGGAGCACACATGGGGCTTGAGTCATTACCAGATGTTACAAGCACCCAGGGGTCAAGTCCTACAAAAACAACTGTGGAAACTCATCAAGACTTCCACCCCCCTCACAATCAATAGTTTTATACACATACACACACACACAAATGTGTATATTATCTATACACTCTGGTTAATGAAAGCCAATTAAAATCAAAGAAGGGCTGGATGGTTGCCTTTGGGCCTAGGGATGGACACCCATTGTTACATTTTTACATGGCAGGGGTGAAATTTTTATTTGTAATTTAAGATTCAACTGATACTGAATACTGAGAAACCAGGCACACACTTTTTAGAACACATGAAAGGGCATTTGTGTATAGACGATTGAAAACAGCAGGACCACTGACAGGCTTGCATTTAGTGTATTGTAGGAAGTGTTATTGTCCATTACTAGAGGATCTCACAATCCCTCTAATCACACTGTCCTCCAGCTCCTCTCACCAGCAGCAACAGTGTTTACTGAAGCATTTCTGTTCTCTGTCCAGGGGGAACTTAGTTCTACCTGCAAAAATAGTACAGGAACTAAATTCCCATGCATTCCCACTGGACTTGACCCCTGCAAGCACTTGAGGCTCCCTGAGAAAGTGCTGAACTTAAAATGCTGGTGCGCGGTGCAAACTAAAATACACATTTAAAACAGCTATAGCTTTTTTTAAATCAGTTTTGGTAATACATGTATATTACAAAATCCCAGTTTTGGCTGGAATATCCCTTTCATCTAGAACTAATATCATAGTAGTATACCCTATTAGCACATTATACAATTATACATTTAGCAACACTTTGCATTTTAAAGGTACATGCTGCCTATTTTTTTTCTTAAAGGGACACTGAACCCAATTTTTTTCTTTTGTGATTCAGATAGAGCATGATATTTCTCATGGTATTCTTTGTTGACAGGTAGGTAGAATTCCAATGTCTGATGCACTTCATGGCAAGAAACACTATTGCAGCTAGTGCTCTTGCAAATATATAACATTCTTACACAACTGCTCTCATATAGTGCTGCAGATACATACATGATCCTGAGCCTACTTACCTGCTTTTCAGCAAAAGATACCAGGTACTAGATTACATATGTTTCATCGCAACTGCTGAAACCCACATCACCTGTAAGTTCATTTTGCACATCAGGTGAATCAAATAAACCGCGCCGCCAAATGATATACTAGCATAAGTTGGATAAACTGACGAGGTTCAGAAATGTGGGCAAATACACATTGTTGGTGTTGCAAGTGACTTACTCCAGTGTATCATATTGCGGCGCGTAAGTAAAAAAAATAAAAAAAATTGAAATCACATTTAAAAATCGAAACCTGTTAAAAAAATAAAGTGACACGTCAAAACGGCATTCAAAACCCCTAATCCGCCATCCCCCCTACATTTCAACTACTAATAAAATATATTAACCCCAAAACCGCCATCCCCCCACAACCCAAACCACTATATAAACCTATTAACCCCTAAATCGCCAACCACCAACAACGCAAAGTATCTAATGAACCTATTAACACCGAAACTGCCAACACCCCACAATGCAAACACCTAATTAACATATTAACACCTAAACTGCCAACCCCCGCACAACGCAAACACCTAATTAACCTATTAACACCTAACCCCCCAACCCCCTACAACGCAAACACCTAATTAACCTATTAACCCCTAATCTGCCAACCCCCACAATGCAAAGACCTAATTAAGCTATTAACCCCTAAACCTAAACTTAACCCCAATTAAAATACACTTACATGAAATAAAAAATTACTAACTACATTAAAAAATAATAAACAATTACAAAAATTTAAAAAACCTAAATTACTAAAAAAAAAATCTGATCAGTCAATAGGATGTAAGCAGCTCTCATCCTATTGGCTGATTTGAAAATTTTAGCTAATAGGAATGCAAGGGTACCCAAATATAAAAGGACCTCTCCGTAGACAATGACATCCGCCACCGCTGACCTCTCAGCATCCGCCTACGCCAAGAAGATAGAAGATGGACCCGCAATGGATAAAGATGAAGTCGCTGGGAAAAAAAGATGGATTGCCGGACTTCAGCAATGGTGAGTACTGATTTTGGGGTTAGTGTTAGTTTTTTTTTTTGGGGGGGTGTTTTTTTTTAGATTATGGCTTTTTTATGGGCTGTAAAAGAGCTGAATGCCCTTTTAATGCCTATACAAATGTACTTATCGGGGCAATGGGTAGATTAGATTTTTTAGTTATGTTTTTTTATTTTGGGGGGTGGGGGTTGTAATATTAGGGGGTACTTAGTTCATTTGTTTTTGCAAAAGAACTGTTAACTTTACGCCAATAACCTACAAAAGGCTCTTTTAGGGGCTATTGGTAGTTTATTGTTAGATTAGGTTTTTTTGTTTTGGGGTGTTTTTTTTTTTTAAGGGGGTATTAGATTAGGAATACATTTTCTTTCATGTAATTAGCAACGGTCCATGAGCTAGTGACGTATGGGATATACATTCCTACCAGGAGGGGCAAAGTTTCCCAAACCTCAAATGCCTATAAATACACCCCTCACCACACCCACAAATCAGTTTTACAAACTTTGCCTCCCATGGAGGTGGTGAAGTAAGTTTGTGCTAGATTCTACTTTGATATGCGCTCCGCAGCAGGTTGGAGCCCGGTTTTCCTCTCAGCGTGCAGTGAATGTCAGAGGGATGTGAAGAGAGTATTGCCTATTTGAATTCAATGATCTCCTTCTACGGGGTCTATTTCATAGGTTCTCTGTTATCGGTTGTAGAGATTCATCTCTTACCTCCCTTTTCAGATCAACGATATACTCTTATATATACCATTACCTCTACTGATTCTCGTTTCAGTACTGGTTTGGCTTTCTACTACTTGTAGTTGAGTGTCCTGGGGTACTGGGGTATTTTCTGTGACACTCTAAGCTATGGTTGGGCACTTTTATATAAAGTTCTAAATATATGTGTTTAAACATTTATTTGCCTTGATTCAGGATGTTCAACGTTCCTTATTTCAGACAGTCAGTTTCATATTTGGGATAATGCATATGAATCAATCAATTTTTTTCTTACCTTAAAATTTGACTTTTTTCCTGTGGGCTGTTAGGCTCGCGGGGGCTGAAAATGCTTAATTTTATTGCGTCATTCTTGGCGCGGACTTTTTTGGCGCAAAAATTTTCTTGTCATTTCCGGCGTCATACGTGTCGCCGGAAGTTGCTTCATTTTTTTGATGTTTTTTGCGCCAAAAATGTCGGCGTTACCAGATGTGGCGTCAAAATTTGAGCGTCATTGTTGTCTCCACAATATCAGTCTCATTGTTTATTGCTTCTGGTTGCTAGAAGCTTGTTCATTGGCATTTTTTCCCATTCCTGAAACTGTCATTTAAGGAATTTGATCAATTTTGCTTTATATGTTGTTTTTTCTATTACATATTGCAAGATGTCTCCGATTGACCCTGAGTCAGAAGCCACTTCTGGAAAAATGCTTAACTGAGTTTCAGTTCTACCAAAGCTAAGTTCATTTATTTTAAATGTTATAAATGTTTATCTTTAGCTATGGTTTGTAATAAGTTATTATGATATACTTTTACATGCAGATTCCATTAGTATTTATGCTTTATACATTTCCATTCTTAAGTACAAGAAATGTTTAGAAGATTTATAAGAAATATTTTTCTGATTAAGGCTTTGTCTGACTTCGTGCCTTCTAATACAATTTTTAGGTCTTTTTTCACTTCTTTTTTAATTATTGAAGTTTCAAATGACCAACAACATACTGATTTATGCTTCTCTGATGATGTTTTTTTTCTCTTTCAGAAATTCTCTTCATCAGATATTGACACTAACATATCTACTTTTTTATAATTTTTTTATTAAAGTACATTTGTTCTTTGTTGAAGAGGTGTTGATTATTTTGGATATTGAGGTAACTAGTTCTTTAAGACTAGCTGACACTATTTCTGCCTTTTTTCTTCTGTGATTTCAGAGGTTTTCTTTCCAATTCCCCATACTAGGGAATGGAATAGGCTGAGAATTTTCTTTTATTCCTTCTTCAAAGGTTTTAAACTATATTCTTTGCCAGCAGTTAAATTCAATTTGGAGGGTTCTCCAATTTATTGGGGCTATCTCTACTCCTACTAATTATGCTATTGTTTCTATAGCAAAATAGTATTTATTTTCCTTTATATAGTTGTATCTTATTTATGGAAAATTATTTAGTTTCAGGTACTTTTCTTGGTCCTGTGATATTACAATTGCTTCATTTTTTCTGTTTACTTTAAGATCAAGTATCAGATTATGATTTATTTTAGCATGTTAAAGGGACAACATTTACTAGACTAGGTGCTGTTGCATTTGTCTTGTTTTTTTGCATTTTGCAAGTCCTCTGTTTTGACTGGTCCTTTAAACTGGACTATCATGCTAATGATTACATTTGTGTCTTCATTTTATTGAATATTTTCGCAAATGAGGTTTAATCTATGTCTTTAGCTATTTTAGCTAGAAGAATTTTGTGATTTTTAAAAAAAAAAAAAAGAAAAAAGAAAATCCATATTTCTTTTGTTCTAAGATAATCAATTATTTGTTTTATAATTGGATTCAATTCTTAACTGTTACTATGGGCTTCAAGATTGAGTTCTAAGACTAAAACTTTAAGCTTTTACTAGTTTGGTTGTTCTTATTAAGGAACGAATTCCTGAGTTCTTTCCCAAGTAACATGTTTATAATTGGAAATTTTTTAGTTTGAAATCAGCTCCCTAATATTGTGATGTACATGCCGTATTCCAAGGGGCAGGTTAAGACTTCTTTGAAATTTCTTTGATTTTATTCCAGTAAGGCTAACACTTTCTTTAAGTGTGTTTCTGTCCTATATATTTTGGGTACTGTTGAAGCATGGCTGAGCACCCATGGGGTTCAAGCGCTGCTCAGACCTGGAATCTTCTGGGGTATTTCTTCCAGTTCCTTTTTTAGGAACTGGGTTTTGGAGTTTTATTCAAACTATTCTGCCTTTTTATGGTCATTGATAGCATTATTTGTTTTCATTAGATACAATAAATGCATATTTTCATTTTTCTGTTTTCATTCAGATTATTTCCTGAGGATGCGGAATCTTATATGATTCACTTTGCTCTTCAGGACTTAGTTAGAGGATCTTTTTTTCAAAAGCTCTTGATTCCTCATGCAAGTGTCACCTTTTTTTAGGTTTCCAGATGGTTTATGTCACTGTCTTTGTCTCTATCAGACAAGGGACAATTTGTATTGGGTTCCGTCTGTCGGTACCTTTAGTCTCTATTATTTCCTTCAGTTGCTATATATGCATAGAAGTTTTAACAGCATTGGATTCAATTCCCTTTGCTCATTTTCAATGGAAAGATCCTTTCCAGCTTTTTATGAGTGTTGTTTCTTCAAGAACATGGTTGGAGGATCAATTAACCAAAAAGTTTGTTGATTCCTCAGTCAAGAGTAACCTTTTTTTTTAGGTTTCCAGATAGATTCAGTGTCCATGACTCTGTCTCTGTCGGACAAGAGACGTCTGAAATTGGTTTCAGCTTATCGAAACCTTCAGTCTCAATCATTCCCTTCGGTAGCCTTATGCATGGAAATTCTAGGTTCTTATGACTTCTGCATTGGACGTGTTCCCCTTTGCTGAACCAGTAGTGCAGGGATTATACAAAGATATCTCATTTAATATCTTTAAAACCGATTGTTCGACACCCTCTGACGTGGTACAGACCACCATCATTTAGTTCAGGGGGCTTCTTTTGTTCTTCCAACCTGGACTGTGATCTCAACAGATGCAAGTCTGACAGGTTGGGGAGCTGTATGGGGGTTTCTGACAGCACAAGGGGTTTGGGAATCTCAGGAGGCGAGATTTCCAATCAACAATTTTCAGAGCTCTTCAGTCGTGGCCTCTTCTAAAGAGAGAGTCGTTCATTTGTTTCCAGACGGACAATGTCACAATTGTGGCATATGTCAATCATCAAGAGGGACTCACAGTCCTCTGGCTATAAAAGAAGTATCTCGAATACTTGTATGGGCGAAATCCAGCTCCTGTCTAATTTCTGCGGTTCATATCCCAGGTATAGACAATTGGGAAGCGGATTATCTCAGTCGCCAAATGCTACATCCGGGCGAATGGTCTCTTCACCCAGAGGTATTTCTTCAGATTGTTCAAATATGGGGACTTCCAGAAATAGATCTGATGGCTTCTCATCTAAACAAGAAGCTTCCCAGGTATCTGTCCAGATCCAGGGATCCTCAGGCGGAAGCAGTGGATGCATTGTCACTTCCTTGAAAATATCATCCTGCTATATCTTTCCGCCTCTAGTTCTTCTTTCAAGAGTGATTTCCAAAATTCTAAAGGAGCGTTTGTTTATTCTGCTGGTGGCTCCAGCATGGCCTCACAGGTTTTGGTATGTGGATCTTGTCCGGATGGCTCCTTGCCATCCGTGGACTCTTCCGTTAAGACCAGACCTTCTATCACAAGGTCCTTTTTTTCCATCAGGATCTCAAATCCTTAAATTTGAAGGTATGGAGATTGAACGCTTGATTCTCAGTCATAGAGGATTCTCTGACTCCGTAATTAATACTATGTTGCAGGCTCGTAAATCTGTATCTAGGATGATATATTATCGAGTCTGGAAGACTTGCATTTTTTGGTGTTTTTCTCATCCTTTTTCTTGGCATTCTTTTAGAATTCCTAGAATTTTACAATTTCTTCAGGATGGTTTGGATACGTTTTGTCTGCAAGTTCCTTAAAAGGACAAATCTTTTCTCTTTCTGTTCTTTTTCACAGAAAGATTGCTAGTTTTCCTGATTTTTGTTGTTTTGTACAAGCTTTGGTTCGTATAAAACTTGTTATTAAGTCAATTTCTCCTCCTTGGAGTTTGAATTTGGTTCTGGGGGCTCTTCAAGCTCCTCCGTTTGAACCTATGCATTCACTGGACATTAAATTACTTTCTTGGAAAGTTTTGATTCTTTTGGCCATCTCGTCTGCTAGAAGAGTTTCTGAATTATCTGCTCTTTCTTGTGAGTCTCCTTTTCTGATTTTTCATCAGGATAAGGCGGTGTTGCGAACTTCTTTTAAATTTTTACCTAAGGTTGTGAATTCTAACAACATTAGTAGAGAAATTGTGGTTCCTTCATTATGTCCTAATCCTAAGAATTCTAAGGAGAGATCATTGCATTCTTTGGATGTAGTTAGAGCTTTGAAATATTATGTTGAAGCTACTAAGAATTTCCGAAAGACTTCTAGTCTATTTGTTATCTTTTCCGGTTCTAGGAAAGGTCAGAAGGCCTCTGCCATTTCTTTGGCATCTTGGTTGAAATCTTTAATTCATCATGCTTATGTCGAGTCGGGTAAAACTCTGCCTCAAAGGATTACAGCTCATTCTACTAGGTCAGTTTCTACTTCCTGGGTGTTTAGGAATGAAGCTTCGGTTGATCAGATTTGCAAAGCAGCAACTTGGTCTTCTTTGCATATTTTTACTAAATTCTACCATTTTGATGTGTTTTCTTCTTCTGAAGCAGTTTTTGGTAGAAAAGTACTTCAGGCAGCTGTTTCAGTTTGATTCTTCTGCTTATAATTTCAGTTTTTTTCATTATAAGATTTAAACTTTATTTTGGGTGTGGATTATTTTCAGCGGAATTGGCTGTCTTTATTTTATCCCTCCCTCTCTAGTGACTCTTGCGTGGAAGATCCACATCTTGGGTAGTCATTATCCCATACGTCACTAGCTCATGGACTCTTGCTAATTACATGAAAGAAAACATAATTTATGTAAGAACTTACCTGATAAATTAATTTCTTTCATATTAGCAAGAGTCCATGAGGCCCACCCTTTTTTGTGGTGGTTATGATTTTTTTTGTATAAAGCACAATTATTCCAATTCCTTATTTTTTATGCTTTCGCACTTTTGTCTTATCACCCCACTTCTTGGCTACGCGTTAAACTGATTTGTGGGTGTGGTGAGGGGTGTATTTATAGGCATTTGAGGTTTGGGAAACTTTGCCCCTCCTGGTAGGAATGTATATCCCATACGTCACTAGCTCATGGACTCTTGCTAATATGAAAGAAATGAATTTATCAGGTAAGTTCTTACATAAATTATGTTTTTTTATTTTGGATAATTTGGTTTGTTATTTTCTGTAATGTTAGTTTTTTATTTTTTGTAATTTTAGGGTTTTTTATTTTGTGTAAGAGTAGGTTTTTTAATTTGAGTAATGTTAGTTTTTGTTTTTTTAGTTATTTAGTTTTTTTTTAATTTTTGTAATTGTTTATTTTTTTTATGTAGTTAGTATCTTTTGTTTATGGAAGTGTTTTTTAATTCGGGTTAAGTTATGGTGTGTTAAGTTAGGGGGCTTAGTTATTAGGTTAATACTTTGCGTTGTGGGAAGTGGCGGATATAAGCAATTATTAAACAAAAAAAATAGTGTTTCATGTCTTTTTAAAGTGGTTTAGTATGTATTTTGGTTAGACATTTTATGCATCTTTTTTTTCCATTTTGACATGAATCTGTGCCATTGTATACCCTTGCTTATGCAAATGCACCTAGTTATACAGAATATAGCAGACTCTACCAATAAACAATAATAAATTAACAGGTTTACTCCAAATGCAAGCTAGTACTTGTTTTATTCTGGCCTTCTGCAATAAGAGTTCTCATGCATAAATCAACAAATCATATTGCTGGGGTGATGATCATACAAATAAATAAACGTTGGCATCAACTTAAATCTATGGCAATATTGCCATCAACGTGACATTAGCAGTGTGCAGTATGAAATTGCTTTAATCCATTTAAACCCAGAGAGAGTAGCAACTCACTATCTGTCATAATAATCCTCAATGTTACGCCACAACCCATCACTTAGATTTTCCCTAGAACTAGCATTAACCCTAACACTAAATCCCTCCCCTCTGCAGTGATCTTCATACAAGCAACACTCTACGAATAGTAATAATTTAGGACTACATTTTTGTTCTGAATATTCATGGAAATTTGTTTTTCATAATATCCGGTGGCTGTACTATTGGGTACTGAATACTGAATACTGAATTTAGTTAAACATTTTAATTAATTTCCATTAAAAGAATGTACATGCTTTAAAGGTACAATAGTAACAGTACTTACCTTAATGTGCCCCGGCCCCTCTAACAGCAGGTTTAATGCTCTTGGTTCCCAGGACCTGCACTAACTTTAGTGCAGTTCTTGGAAGCTGAGAGCACTAAATTTCCAAAAGTAGGGAGTATACCCAGGAGCCAGCAATACGGAGGCTAAGGTAAAAGTGTAAATTTATTGCATAAAAAATCACAATATTATAATTACAAGATAAAAGGTTAAAATAGTGATTACAATATTACAAATGCATGGATCCACGCTGTATTAACATAAAAGCTAGGTTAAAAATAAATGAATGATAATAAACTGACAAAACAAGCTAGCTCAGTTGGGTACAGGATATACAATAAAATTAATTACAGTATACACAAATAAGTGAAGCAAAAAACTGTGATTCAAAAGTGTCCAAAAGGTCCAAAAAAATAAAAAAAAAATCCAAAAGAATCCAAAACCTAAATACGCAATCAAATCTGTGATGACAAATGTGGAATGTGATGAAAGCTGCAACAGTGTTCCAAAAATAAATGCAAGTATCCAAAAGAAAATAAAATTCATAGAAGTGTTAATCCTGTGAAGTAATTGTCATAGAAGTGTTAATCCTGTAAAGTATTTGATGTGGGGATATATTCCAATGTAAGAGTGTATTTAGTCTAGCAATAGTATGTGTCTGGCTCAGATGCCCATGATGAAGTGGCCTCAATACGAAAAAAGAAGTTAAGAAAAAAATGGTGAAGAAAAAATGAGTGAAGAAAAAATAAAAGGGAAAAAAACAACGAACAGATGCAGAAACCTGTGGAAAAAAGAATAAAATACAATGTGTAGAAATGTCACAAATATATCCTCCTACTGGAATAAGGCTTACCAGGTCTACACGTTTCGGCCCTCTCTGGGCCTTTATCAAGACTGGTATTTGGAAAGTTTGGTGGCCTTATATAGCGGTTATGTGCTTGTAACCGGAAGTAGTCTCAGATAACCGTTTCCGGTTTGGGATTCGATTTATGTAATCAAAACTAATCCAATACAATATTTGAGCAAGGTGACTGGTACACTTATGTCATGTAAATGATACAATACCCCGAAGGAGCTTTTAAATACCTTCCCTGGTTGCTCAGTGTAATTTAGTTTTTTTAGTCGTTTCATTTGTAAATAGGGAGCGATGTCACTTGATGTCACTTCTGGTTAATATTATTGCGGCTTGGGATCAAGGCTACATTATAGTGATCGCCTTGCTACAATAAAAAAGTTATTGCCGCTTTTGTTTACATTTTGTGATTGGTGGTCCGTTTTGCCAAAAAAAAACAATAGGTCGTGACGTTGCGCCTAGGCATTGACACTGCGCCTAGGTGTTCGTTGATAAGCTGTCTCTATTAATTATCTTAGAGCGAAGAAGAGAGAGATGGATAAAATAAGACACAATAAAAGAGGAGAGTAATATTCTGCCAGAGGATACTGGAACATCAGATGTAGTAGAAAAGAGAAAATGTCTTATTTACATAGGATACATACTCAATCTACTTAATGTCACAAGTGGAATCAATAAATTATTTCAAGATCCACATAAAGGGAGGCATTCTTATTGTTTAAAATGTAAGCTTTCATCTGCCTATTGAACTAGAGCAGTGCTATTACCGTGCTCCTGATTGGCTTATTGCATTTTAACATGCTCGGCATTGTGGAGTGATAGTACTCCTAGTGTTCACAGTGTTAACCTCTTATAGGGTTAAAAATAGTGTTTTTAATGATTTAGTCACAAAAAGAGGATTCTCAATAAGGTGGAATCCTTATCAGTGCTCCTGATTAACTTGTGGAGCTTACGTGTATATGATCAATTGCTTAATTTTCGCTGGTGATCTTAATATAACTTGTCAACCCAATCGGATCTGGTCCTTTGGGTTGACAAGATATATTAAGATCACCAGCGAAAATTAAGCACTCTGCTTAATACAATAAGCAGAGTGACTTCTGCAACCTGTACAAATTAGAAAATCCCTTCCATGTAACTTTTCAAACTAACTGTTCATTCCCCCTGACCGCAAGTGGATTAATATTTATACCTTAAGCGAATAAAAGCAACACCACTTGGAGTATCGAGAATCCTCTTTTTGTGACCAAATCATTAAAAACACTATTTTTAACCCTATAAGAGGTTAACACTGTGAACACTAGGAGTACTATCACTCCACAATGCCGAGCATGTTAAAATGCAATAAGCCAATCAGGAGCACGGTAATAGCACTGCTCTAGTTCAATAGGCAGATGAAAGCTTACATTTTAAACAATAAGAATGCCTCCCTTTATGTGGATCTTGAAATAATTTATTGATTCCACTTGTGACATTAAGTAGATTGAGTATGTATCCTATGTAAATAAGAAATGTTCTCTTTTCTACTACATCTGATGTTCCAGTATCCTCTGGCAGAATATTACTCTCCTCTTTTATTGTGTCTTATTTTATCCATCTCTCTCTTCTTCGCTCTAAGATAATTAATAGAGACAGCTTATCAACGAACACCTAGGCGCAGTGTCAATGCCTAGGCGCAACGTCACAACCTATTGGTTTTTTTTGGCAAAACGGACCACCAATCACAAAATGTAAACAAAAGCGGCAATAACTTTTTTATTATAGCAAGGCGATCACTATAATGTAGCCTTGATCCCAAGCCGCAATAATATTAACCGGAAGTGACGTCAAGTGACATCGCTCCCTATTTACAAATGAAACGACTAAAAAAACATAGAGAAAATAGAAAATAAGTAAAATAACACATAACATCGCAGACTAGACAATAAGAAAACTATGCAGTATGATTTGAAGTCTGTGCCGAAAATAAACCCCCACCGGAAGTGACGTCACAGTCATACGGAGGGTCACAAAATTACACTGAGCAACCAGGGAAGGTATTTAAAAGCACCTTCGGGGTATTGTATCATTTACATGACATAAGTGTACCAGTCACCTTGCTCAAATATTGTATTGGATTAGTTTTGATTACATAAATCGAATCCCAAACCGGAAATGGTTATCTGAGACTACTTCCGGTTACAAGCACATAACTGCTATATAAGGCCACCAAACTTTCCAAATACCAGTCTTGATAAAGGCCCAGAGAGGGCCGAAACGCGTAGACCTGGTAAGCCTTATTCCAGTAGAAGGATATATTTGTGACATTTCTACACATTGTATTTTATTCTTTTTTCCACAGGTTTCTGCATCTGTTCGTTGTTTTTTCCCTTTTATTTTTTCTTCACTCATTTTTTCTTCACCATTTTTTTCTTAACTTCTTTTTTCGTATTGAGGCCACTTCATCATGGGCATCTGAGCCAGACACATACTATTGCTAGACTAAATACACTCTTACATTGGATTATATCCCCACATCAAATACTTCACAGGATTAACACTTCTATGACAATTACTTCACAGGATTAACACTTCTATGACTTTTTTATTTTCATTTGGATACTTGCATTTATTTTTGGAACACTGTTGCAGCTTTCATCACATTCCACATTTGTCACAGATTTGATTGCATATTTAGGTTTTGGATTCTTTTGGATTTTTTTTGGATTTTTTTGGACCTTTTGGACACTTTTGAATCACAGTTTTTTGCTTCACTTATTTGTGTATACTGTAATTAATTTTATTGTATATCCTGTACCCAACTGAGCTAGCTTGTTTTGTCAGTTTATTATCATTCATTTATTTTTAACCTAGCTTTTATGTTAATACAGCGTGGATCCATGCATTTGTAATATTGTAATCACTATTTTAACCTTTTATCTTGTAATTATAATATTGTGATTTTTTATGCAATAAATTTACACTTTTACCTTAGCCTCCGTATTGCTGGCGCCTGGGTATACTCCCTACTTTTGTTCTTTACTAGGTGATAGCTAGGTATCCCTGCCCAAGGCATATAAGGTATAGGTGGTGCTGGGGTATAACTTTGTCTTTCTGATTACTTAGCACTAAATTTCCATAAGAACCAGCGAGTCATTCAAAGCGCAAAATAAACAAATTTATTTTTAGAAACACAAGGTGATAAAAAAACAAAGTAAAAACAGCAGCATACACTTTATTGTCTTACACGTTTCGGCCCGCAAGCCTATTCACAGACATATGGTTGTGAGCAGATTTAAAGGGACAAACTCCATTAACCCCGTAGGTGAAATATGTATTTTATAAACAACAAAGTGTCAAAACAAAAGATTTAACTAACCCTTCTAAATTATTCATATGCATATGATGCATGTAAGACAAATAGGAAATACATTATAAAGTCCATATTAAAAAACTCAGAATTCCATTTATATACACCTACTGCCATAATTCTAATTCATATAGTAATAGCAAATAATGATATAAAAGTATAATAATATATATATATATATATATATATATATATATATATATATATATATATATATATATATATATATATATATATATATATATACAAAAAAGGGAAAATTCCAGTCTCAAATTTAACTGTCCGTTTATGTAGATCACAATAATAATCTTATTACCTTGACCCCTAGTAGCGATCGCCCATAGCCCTTCCTTTTCAACAGACAAGAGAATCACAGTCCCAAATCAGGTATACTGGGTGATTACAGGAAGCCTCCTATTATATTTGGTGGCGGTATGGGTCTTATTGTAAAATTTACATAGTCATAATGCAAAGTATGCCGCTATGCGGTTATGCCCACTTACCGCCGTTGTAAAGGAGTACTTCTTAATCCCAGTGTTGTCCCGAATCCGTCCAGCACTCAAAAGCTGTAGGACCGCTCTCAGCCAGGCACTCTTGCCTCTTCTGTCTCCGATGTGAAGGACGCTCAAGTTGCGTCTATGCATGTGTGGCGTACCACGTGTCACTAGCCGTCCAATAGGATAGATGGAATTCCTTGAATGGAAAACAGGTGTCCTGCGATCCTCCAATAGGAAGTCTAGCTGTCCACGCTGACTAGGGGTATCGTATGGAGCTGTAAACCACTGAGCACCAATGCTAATCCTGATATTAATGTGAAAGTTTCAAAAAACGAAGTTTATGCAAATGGTGCCAGATGCGGTTTAAAAGAAATTTTATTTGTGCAGTCACACAATTAAAACATGGGGGTATATTGCAAAAATAGAACAAAATATAGCAACATATTTAAGCATGTAAAAAGGTTGCTGACATGTTTCGGCTAACAGCCGTAATCATAGCTAAAGAGTACACCTGTTCAGAACTTTATGTACCCTACCTCTATTTCTCATTGGTTAAAAACAAACATGCTCAAATTAACTCTTTATTATACCATATTGGTGAATCCAATCTTGAATTTAAGGAAATATCCTAATATTTTAAGTCGCTATTGTTCAAAAAAAATCTGATATTACACTCTGCTGACTACCTATATTGCATTTTCATAATAAATAGATAGTTGTAGTTTTACTCGTTGTTGTTAATTCTAATATTAGATTATATTCTAATACTAAAATATAAAGTGGTGTATAGGGAGATTGAAAAACATTACATTAGTACTCTAGTAATGATATTGAAGAAGTGGCATTTTCTGGAGAATTATTGCAACCTTACAAAAACTCCTTTTATAACATTATTTATGATTTACAAATGCGCCTAATAATAGATACATTTATATTGGTAGTTAGACTGTGTCTATCCATTATAGATTATAACTAAATTTAGAGTCAAATTCAAAATTTAAAAGGTATATCTTACCATAATAAATGCTCTAATTAATGAAAAAAGAGTATGATCAATTCCAATAGTTTATTAAATCATATTCAGAGTTCATACCTTGGGGAACCCTAGTGCCCAGTTTAAAAATCCAGAACATCTCCCTCTTGCCCAGCAGTTTGTCTCTATCGCCTCCTCTTGGAGGTGTAATCACTTTTTCTATGGCTTGCCAGCGAAAGGTTGATAGAGATTTATTATGTTTTTTAGCAAAGTGCTGGACAAGAGGGGTAGTAGCTGTGCCAGAACTGATTGTAGATAGGTGATTTCTCATCCTAGTGTTTGCGTCATTAGAGGTGAGCCCTACATACTGGATGGAACATTCTATACATGTGATAACATAAATGACATAGAGTGTAGTGCAGTTTAAGCAAGATTCTATCTGGAATATTTCACCTGTGCTCATAGACTGAAAACTATCTGTGAAAAGAGCATATTTGCAGGGTCTGCATGTTCTCTTCCCACACCTAAACATTCCCTTATGTTGTAACCATGTACTCTTGGATTTATTTTTAGAAATACAGGAAGGAGACAAAATATTCCCCAATGTCCTGCACTTTCTGTAAGAGCATTTTAGGCCTATGTCTACACTTTCTGTCAGACTATCGTCAGCGGCCAGTAATTTAAAATGTTTCTTTACAATTCTACAGATATCTCAATATTGGGCACTGTATTCAGTGACAAAGTATGACCCTTTTTCCCTTGAAGTTTCTGCACTTTCTTGTTGCATTTTATTGCTCAATAGCTTTTTCCTGTCTAGTCTGGCTACTTGTTGTTGTGCTTTATCAAGGACTTTGTCAGAATATCCTCTTTCTTTCAATCTCTTTCTTAGTTCCATACTTTGCTTGATAAAAGCCCCCTCCTCTGTACAGTTCCTCTTAAGTCTTACGAACTGTCCTTTTGCTACCAAAAAAAGGAACATGAGCGGGATGGCAGCTTTTAGCATGCAGCAGTGTGTTACGCGTTATCGGTTTGCGGTATGTGTCACATATTATAGAACCATCACGTTTGCCCTTTAAATTGAGATCCAAAAAGGAAATATTGTCAGTGTGATGTTCAAAAGTGAATTTTAAGTCCAAATCATTGTCATTAATCTTAGTGACAAATTTCTCTAGCTCTTCTTCTGTACCTTGCCATATTAGAAGAAGGTCATCTATGTATCTCCTGTAAAACACAACATTATCCTTAAATATATTCTCATCTCCAAAGATGTGGGACAGCTCCCACCATCCCATATAGAGATTGGCGAATGATGGCGCAAATTTGGCGCCCATCGCTGTCCCACACCTCTGGAGATAGAATTTCTCTTCAAACTTGAAGTAGTTGTGTGTCAGGAGATACATAGTGACCCTCTGAACAAATGCAATAAGTCCTTCAGAAAAATTGGTAAAATTGTTCAAAAAGTACATAACTGCCTCAACACCTTTATCATGTGGTATGGAAGAATATAGTGATGTTACATCTATTGTTACCCATCTATATGTACCTTTCACCAACCTTTCACTTTCGAGTAAATTAATGACATGCTTGGTGTCTTTCAAATAGCTGTGTAGTTTATGAACCAAAGGATTCAGAATCGCATCAAGCCACTCCGATAAGTGCTCAGATATAGAGCCGATTCCACTTATAATTGGGCGACCTTTGACATCCTCTATGATCTTATGTACCTTTGGTAGATGGTGGAAGATGGGCACAACGGGGCATTTTACATATAAATATTCCCCTATAGATTCATCAATGTGCCCATCCTCCAATCCATCATCCAAAATCTCTTTAAGGACTGCCTGATACATTTGAGTTGGATCTCCTCGTAGAGGAACATAGTTATTAGTATCCTGAAGCTGGTGTAAGGCCTCTTTTTACATGCTTAAAGGGACAGTCAAGTATAAATTAAACTTTCATTATTCAGATAGGACTTTTAATTTTAATTGACTTTCCAATTTACTTTTATTATCAAATTTGCTTTTTTCTCTTGGTATTCGTAGTTTAAACTAAACATAGGTAGGCTCATATGCTAATTTCTAAGCCTTTGAGGGCTGCCTCTTATCACATGCTTTTTAAATCTCTTTTCAACACAAAGAGACAGAAAGTACACGTGGGCTATATAGATAACACTGTGTTCAGGCACAGAAAGTTATTTAAGATCTAGCACAATACAATGCTAAATTTAAGACAATAGATAATAAACAGTCACAGTCATATGATCAGGGGGCTGGAAGAAGGTTCCTAGATACAAGGTAATCACAAAGGTAAAAAGTACATTAATATAACTGTGTTGGTTATGCAAAACTGGGGAATGAGTAATAAAGGGATTATCTATCTTTTAAAACAATAACAATTCTATGGTTGACTGTCCCTTTAAATATGCTGCTATATTTTGTTCTATTTTTGCAATATACCCCCATGTTTTAATTGTGTGACTGCACAAATAAAATTTCTTTTAAACCGCATCTGGCACCATTTGCTTAAACTTCGTTTTTTGAAACTTTCAAAATAATATCAGGATTAGCATTGGTGCTCAGTGGTTTACAGCTCCATACAATACCCCTAGTCAGCGTGGACAGCTAGACTTCCTATTGGAGGATCGCAGGACACCTGTTTTCCATTCAAGGAATTCCATCTATCCTATTGGACGGCTAGTGACACGTGGTACGCCACACACGCATAGACGCAACTTGAGCTTCCTTCACATCGGAGACAGAAGAGGCAAGAGTGCCTGGCTGAGAGCGGTCCTACAGCTTTTGAGTGCTGGACGGATTCGGGACAACACTGGGATTAAGAAGTACTCCTTTACAACGGCGGTAAATGGGCATAACCGCATAGCGGCATACTTTGCATAATGACTATGTAAATTTTACAATAAGACCCATACCGCCACCAAATATAATAGGAGGCTTCCTGTAATCACCCAGTATACCTGATTTGGGACTGTGATTCTCTTGTCTGTTGAAAAGGAAGGGTTATGGGCGATCGCTACTAGGGGTCAAGGTAATAAGATTATTATTGTGATCTACATAAACGGACAGTTAGATTTGAGACTGGAATTTTCCCTATTTTGTATATTTACTGTGAAACTCCTGATATACACAGTTTTACAGTCTCAATCTACCACTATTTCACTTATGGAGCAAACTAACATGGAGGGTACTGAGAACTTTTATTCACTCATGCAAGTGGCAGATAGGGAATGTATGGACGTGGATAGAATTTTTTCCACTAACATTAAGGACTATAATTTGAGCTGTCTGTTTGACGAAATGGAGAAAGTACTTATTAAAGAAATGAAATTTCAGTATGATGTATGGACATTTGAGAGATATTTAAAATTGAATCTGATACCAAGAGGCTTGAGACTCAGCAAGTTTCCCACATTTGAGGTGCAGGATGAGGAATTTGTTGAGTCATGGAATGATATCTTATCTGAGTGTTCAATTAGACTTATGCTACTTCTGGTCTCATACAAAATGAAATTATTATCAACTGTGAGAGAAGAAATTGGAGTGTTACAAACAGAAATGAATCTAAGGAAAAATGAACTAGAATTTTCTAAGTTTAATAATATATTGAAGTCTACACTTACAGAGATTAAAACCTCTGTTTTGAATTTAAAGCATACTAAGTTTATCAGAGATAAAACTGATTATGATAATAAAAATGTATATGTATGGAATAGAACTGAAAGAACAAATACAAGGAGATTACAAAACAGAGGCAGATCTAGAAGTAGGAATAGAAATAGCAGAAACAACAGGTCACCGAGTAACAATCAGTTAACATTAACATCAAAATGCAAATAAATCAGAAGGGAGACAGCAAACTGACACTAATCAAGACCAGACCTCTCATACTAGCATACTAAAGCCTAGTATAAATCGTAATGTGAACTTCCAAGAGTCTACTAAACAGACAGAAGTATGCATGATGAACAGGGAGTCAGACCCAAAGAGACAAAATCCCAAGTAAAATCAACTAATAAAGGTTCCAAGTATGTAATGAACCAACACAATGGTCAAACTAGTCAGACTAATCAAGATAAAACAGAATTTGAAAAGGTTTTTTATGTGGCACCAGAAAAAGACGGTATAGGTCACGAACAAGCCAGGTATCCTTTGAGAGGAAACAAAACGAGCACGAAGTACACATGAATAATGTAATTAATTTGTCTTCCAGAGTACTAACTAAAGAGCATTCAAAAGTACTGAGTCTGGGTTTGAATTTTTCACCAACTAATACATTTAATGTTTTTGAAACTATGCTAGACTTAAACAAATTAATTAGAAATTTAACTTTAAGAATTTTTTTTAAAGAGAATCAGACAGATGGGAGAGATAGAGATAAAGCTGAAAATCTAAGTACTATTGAGACTCAGAATATTACTTTCAGAGAAGCCTGTGATATTAACACTCTCAATACCTTGGCCTCTGAGAGTCATATAGATATCAGTCTTCAATCCAGAAATGAATTCAGTGGCTTTAAACCCTCCTCTGAATTTTATCCTATACATTACAGAGGTACTATATTGGAAACATTCTATAAAAGGGTTGAGGAAGATTTATTAGCTTTAAGCCAGAATACTAGTATATCCAGTAATCTATCAAGCAATGCAAGAAGAGCTCTAAATGAGTTAAAATTAATGGATGATATAACTATACGTAAGGCAGATAAAGGAGGTTCCATAGTTATAATGGATAAAATAGATTACATCAAAGAGGCCTTACACCAGCTTCAGGATACTAATAACTATGTTCCTCTACGAGGAGATCCAACTCAAATGTATCAGGCAGTCCTTAAAGAGATTTTTCGATGATGGATTGGAGAATGGGCACATTGATGAATCTACAGGGGAATATTTATATGTAAAATGCCCCGTTGTGCCCATCTTCCACCATCTACCAAAGGTACATAAGAGCATAGAGGATGTCAAAGGTCGCCCAATTATAAGTGGAATCGGCTCTATATCTGAGCACTTATCGGAGTGGCTTGATGCGATTCTGAATCCTTTGGTTCATAAACTACACAGCTATTTGAAAGACACCAAGCAGGTCATTAATTTACTCGAAAGTGAAAGGTGGGTGAAAGGTACATATAGATGGGTAACTATAGATGTAACATCACTATATTCTTCCATACCACATGATAAAGGTGTTGAGGCTGTTATGTACTTTTTGAACAATTTTACCAATTTTTCTGAAGGACTTATTGAATTTGTTCAGAGGGTCACTATGGCCTAGATTTGGAGTTTGGCGGTAGCCGTGAAAACCAGCGTTAGAGGCTCCTAACGCTGGTTTTAGGCTACCGCCGGTATTTGGAGTCACTCAAAATAGGGTCTAACGCTCACTTTTCAGCCGCGACTTTTCCATACCGCAGATCCCCTTACGTCAATTGCGTATCCTATCTTTTCAATGGGATTTTTCTAACTCCGGTATTTAGAGTCGTTTCTGAAGTGAGCGTTAGACATCTAACGACAAAACTCCAGCCGCAGGAAAAAAGTCAGTAGTTAAGAGCTTTCTGGGCTAACGCCGGTTTATAAAGCTCTTAACTACTGTGCTGTAAAGTACACTAACACCCATAAACTACCTATGTACCCCTAAACCGAGGTCCCCCCACATCGCCGATACTCGAATAAAATTTTTTAACCCCTAATCTGCCGACCGCCACCTACGTTATCCTTATGTACCCCTAATCTGCTCCCCCTAACACCGCCGACCCCTGTATTATATTTATTAACTCCTAATCTGCCCCCCTCAACGTCGCCTCCACCTGCCTACACTTATTAACCCCTAATCTGCCGAGCGGACCGCACCGCTACTATAATAAAGTAATTAACCCCTAATCCGCCTCACTAACCCTATAATAAATAGTATTAACCCCTAATCTGCCCTCCCTAACATCGCCGACACCTAACTTCAATTATTAACCCCTAATCTGCCGACCGGAGCTCACCGCTATTCTAATAAATGTATTAACCCCTAAAGCTAAGACTAACCCTAACACTAACACCCCCCTAAATTAAATATAATTTTAATCTAACGAAATAAATTAACTCTTATTAAATAAATTATTCCTATTTAAAGCTAAATACTTACCTGTAAAATAAACCCTAATATAGCTACAATATAAATTATAATTATATTATAGCTATTTTAGGATTAATATTTATTTTACAGGTAACTTTGTATTTATTTTAACCAGGTACAATAGCTATTAAATAGTTAAGAACTATTTAATAGCTAAAATAGTTAAAATAATTACAAAATTACCTGTAAAATAAATACTAACCTAAGTTACAATTAAACTATCAATAAATTAATTAAATAAACTACCTACAATTACCTACAATTAACCTAACACTACACTATCAATAAATTAATTAAACACAATTGCTACAAATAAATACAATTAAATAAACTAGCTAAAGTACAAAAAATAAAAAAGAACTAAGTTACAAAAAATAAAAAAATATTTACAAACATAAGAAAAATATTACAACAATTTTAAACTAATTACACCAACTCTAAGCCCCCTAATAAAACAACAAAGCCCCCCAAAATAAAAAATGCCCTACCCTATTCTAAATTACTAAAGTTAAAAGCTCTTTTACCTTACCAGCCCTGAACAGGGCCCTTTGCGGGGCATGCCCCAAGAAATTCAGCTCTTTTGCCTGTAAAAAAAAACATACAATACCCCCCCCCCCAACATTACAACCCACCACCCACATACCCCTAATCTAACCCAAACCCCCCTTAAATAAACCTAACACTAAGCCCCTGAAGATCATCCTACCTTGTCTTCACCTCACCAGGTATCACCGATCCGTCCTGGCTTCAAAATCTTCATCCAACCCAAGCGGGGGTTGGCGATCCATCATCCGGTGGCTGAAGAGGTCCAGAAGAGGCTCCAAAGTCTTCATCCTATCCGGGAAGAAGAGGCGATCCGGACCGGCAACCATCTTGATCCAAGCGGCATCTTCTATCTTCATCCGATGACGACCGGCTCCATCCTGAAGACCTCCACCGCGGACCCATCTTCTTCCGGCGACGTCCAACTGAAGAATGACGGTTCCTTTAAGGGACGTCATCCAAGATGGCGTCCCTCGAATTCCAATTGGCTGATAGGATTCTATCAGCCAATCGGAATTAAGGTAGGGATATTCTGATTGGCTGATGGAATCAGCCAATCAGAATCAAGTTCAATCCGATTGGCTGATCCAATCAGACAATCAGATTGAGCTCGCATCAGTTCTACAATCAGTTCTACAATCAGCTACTACCCCTCTTGTCCAGCACTTTGCTAAAAAACATAATAAATCTCTATCAACCTTTCGCTGGCAAGCCATAGAAAAAGTGATTACACCTCCAAGAGGAGGCGATAGAGACAAACTGCTGGGCAAGAGGGAGATGTTCTGGATTTTTAAACTGGGCACTAGGGTTCCCCAAGGTATGAACTCTGAATATGATTTAATAAACTATTGGAAGTGATCATACTCTTTTTTCATTAATTAGAGCATTTATTATGGTAAGATATACCTTTTAAATTTTGAATTTGACTCTAAATTTAGTTATAATCTATAATGGATAGACACAGTCTAACTACCAATATAAATGTATCTATTATTAGGCGCATTTGTAAATCATAAATAATGTTATAAAAGGAGTTTTTGTAAGGTTGCAATAATTCTCCAGAAAATGTCACTTCTTCAATATCATTACTAGAGTACTAATGTAATGTTTTTCAATCTCCCTATACACCACTTTATATTTTAGTATTAGAATATAATCTAATATTAGAATTAACAACAACGAGTAAAACTACAACTATCTATTTATTATGAAAATGCAATATAGGTAGTCAGCAGAGTGTAATATCAGATCTTTTTTGAACAATAGCGACTTAAAATATTAGGATATTTCCTTAAATTCAAGATTGGATTCACCAATATGGTATAATAAAGAGTTAATCTGAGCATGTTTGTTTTTAACCAATGAGAAATAGAGGTAGGGTACATAAAGTTCTGAACAGGTGTACTCTTTAGCTATGATTACGGCTGTTAGCCGAAACATGTCAGCAACCTTTTTACATGCTTAAATATGTTGCTATATTTTGTTCTATTTTTGCAATATACCCCCATGTTTTAATTGTGTGACTGCACAAATAAAATTTCTTTCAAACCGCATCTGGCACCATTTGCTTCGTTTTTTGAAACTTATATATATATATATATATATATATATATATATATATATATATATATATATATATATATACACACATTTAGCAAAGTATCAAGAGGAGTCTAGGTATTGAGATATTAGAATAATTTTCCAAACATTTAAGCTCAAAGATAAAGGCTGAATGTAATATGAGTGGTAATACCTTTTTAGTCATTATCAGTATGTTTGAGGACTACGCTTCTGTCAGATTAAACAAATTATGATTGAGAAAAGCCACAAGTCAAAGAGTAGAATCCTGCAAATGTCAAGGAAGCCATTAGGGAAACATATCAGGGACAAAAAGAACATCATCATGTATGTTGCCAAAAATTAATCACATCTCCCTCAATGTTTAAACCCAATGGCTTCCTGGTTTGCAAATGAAAGATCCAAAAGACTTCTCTATAGAGAAACCGGCTGATCCTGTCACCACCTCTTGGCTTGGGGCGAATTGTCTCGATCACTTGCCAACTGAAAAAGGAGACATCCTGATTATGGTAATGTAGAAAGTGTCTAGCTAGGTCTGAGCATTCAATATTATTTTTGATGTTGTTAAGCTGTTACCTGATATGGGTCCTTGCTTCCCTGGTGGTACAACCTGTGTATTGTAGCTCACACTGTGAACATTCAATTAAGTAGACCACATAAGTACTACGACAAGTGCTACAACTATCAAGAAAATATACCTTTTGTGTATTTCTCGATTGGAAGGTAGACCAGACCCTTGTGTGTGAACAAGCTATACAATTACCAAATTTACATCTGTAGTGTCCCTTAACAGTTAACCAGCTACTGGCTGTAGTCCTTAATTTCCTCAACTGACTGGGGGCCAGAATGTTTCCAATGGTGCATCCCCTCCTGGATACAAAGTTGCAACCACTGGAAACATAATCTTTCAAACTATCGTCCGCTGTTACAATGGGTAAATGTTTTTTGATTATTCTACATATTTATTCAAATTGCGGACTAAAGGTAGATGAAAAGATTGGTTTGCTAGAGTCAAACCTATTCTGCCTACATGGGCTCTGGTCACGATAAGGGAGTTTCTATCGATGTGGGTTATCTCAAGGAGGGCTCTATTTATGGTCTTGAGTGAGTACCTCCTTTGCAATAGTGATTGTTTAAATTTCTCACTCTCTGTGAGAAAATCTGATGTTTCTGTACAATTGCGCTTAATGCGCATAATCTGCCCTTTAGCCACTCCAAACCCACTGTGTCTGGGGTGGCTGCTTCTGACATGTAAGATTATGTTGGACATTATAGGTTTTCTGTACAGCTCCTAATCCTGCCTGTTTCTAAATCACCACTTAAGGTAATATCCAGGTACGGGATCTTAGATTTCTCAATTTGGTAAGTGAACTGCAGGCCTACATTGTTAGTATTCAAATAATCAACAAATTGTATACCCTCCTCTTCAGTTCCTGTCCAGATGAAGAGGAGATCATCTATATAACATTTATATACTCTAATGTTATGTCTAAAGGGATTAGTCTCTCCAAAGACGTGGGACCACTCCCACCATCCCATGTAGAGATTGGCATAAGCAGGCACAAACTTTATCAGCCTGTTTGATGACTATGTCATTACTAGCTTTCAATTTTAAGAGTGCTTGTCTTTATTTAGGCTGTAAATTAGGTGGGTATTTATTGTGATTCTTTGACAACTTAACTAATCCTTCTCCACCCTGTGGTGAAAGACCTCCAAAAATGGGCCTCTATCCCTCACAGGGTAGATGATGGACCTAGGTTTAAAGTGTCCATGTTGGGTTTTTAAGTAGGTAGGGTCAGTATGCTGATGAGCTCCAAGTTCATGCAAAGTTAGGGAATTACAACCCTCAGTAAAGTCAAAGATGTCAATGATATGGGGGAGATTTCTGAACACCAAGTCACTGGTATCTATGTCAAAACAGAGGAAGTCCACCAAAGTGCAGGTAAATCATCCACTTTATTGAAGATATTAAAAGTAGTTAGGATGATGCAACATCCACCATCATCAACAAGGTAACAGAAAACAGTATAGCCTGGAAGGGCTTACACGTTTTGGCTAACAAGCCGTAGTCATAGCCTAACACTGAGGTACAGCTGATGCCTTTTAAAGGAACAAATCAAACATGATTGGCTAAAATGTTTAAAGGAATACTAACAAAAATCCTGTATATAGACAAATTGCTTAACAGTTAAACTGAAAGCATTTTGACAATAGTATATAACACACACTATTTTGATGTAGTTTTACACACTTTCATTTACATGTTAGTCCGGACTTTACTAGAATAAATAAATAAATAAAAAAAATAAAAAAATATATACAGGGAGTGCAGAATTATTAGGCAAGTTGTATTTTTGAGGATTAATTTTATTATTGAACAACAACCATGTTCTCAATGAACCCAAAAAAACTCATTAATATCAAAGCTGAATAGTTTTGGAAGTAGTTTTTAGTTTGTTTTTAGTTATAGCTATTTTAGGGGGATATCTGTGTGTGCAGGTGACTATTACTGTGCATAATTATTAGGCAACTTAACAAAAAACAAATATATACCCATTTTAATTATTTATTTTTGCCAGTGAAACCAATATAACATCTCAACATTCACAAATATACATTTCTGACATTCAAAAACAAAACAAAAACAAATCAGTGACCAATATAGCCACCTTTCTTTGCAAGGACACTCAAAAGCCTGCCATACATGGATTCTGTCAGTGTTTTGATCTGTTCACCATCAACATTGCGTGCAGCAGCAACCACAGCCTCCCAGACACTGTTCAGAGAGGTGTACTGTTTTCCCTCCTTGTAAATCTCACATTTGATGATGGACCACAGGTTCTGAATGGGGTTCAGATCAGGTGAACAAGGAGGCCATGTCATTAGATTTTCTTTTTTTATACCCTTTCTTGCCTGCCACGCTGTGGAGTACTTGGACACGTGTGATGGAGCATTGTCCTGCATGAAAATCATGTTTTTCTTGAAGGATGCAGACTTCTTCCTGTACCACTGCTTGAAGAAGGTGTCTTCCAGAAACTGGCAGTAGGACTGGGAGTTGAGCTTGACTCCATCCTCAACCCGAAAAGGCCCCACAAGCTCATCTTTGATGATACCAGCCCAAACCAGTACTCCACCTCCACCTTGCTGGCGTCTGAGTCGGACTGGAGCTCTCTGCCCTTTACCAATCCAGCCACGGGCCCATCCATCTGGCCCATCAAGACTCACTCTCATTTCATCAGTCCATAAAACCTTAGAAAAATCAGTCTTGAGATATTTCTTGGCCCAGTCTTGACGTTTCAGCTTGTGTGTCTTGTTCAGTGGTGGTCGTCTTTCAGCCTTTCTTACCTTGGCCATGTCTCTGAGTATTGCACACCTTGTGCTTTTGGGCACTCCAGTGATGTTGCAGCTCTGAAATATGGCCAAACTGGTGGCAAGTGGCATCTTGGCAGCTGCACGCTTGACTTTTCTCAGTTCATGGGCAGTTATTTTGTGCCTTGGTTTTTCCACACGCTTCTTGCGACCCTGTTGACTATTTTAAATGAAACGCTTGATTGCTCGATGATCACGCTTCAGAAGCTTTGCAATTTTAAGAGTGCTGCATCCCTCTGCAAGATATCTCACTATTTTTTACTTTTCTGAGCCTGTCAAGTCCTTCTTTTGACCCTTTTTGCCAAAGGAAAGGAAGTTGCCTAATAATTATGCACACCTGATATAGGGTGTTGATGTCATTAGACCACACCCCTTCTCATTACAGAGATGCACATCACCTAATATGCTTAATTGGTAGTAGGCTTTCGAGCCTATACAGCTTGGAGTAAGACAACGTACATAAAGAGGATGATGTGGTCAAAATACTCATTTGCCTAATAATTCTGCACTCCCTGTATATATATATATATACATACACAAACAAACAACAAAGTATTAGCGCACATCCAAAATGAAAACACACTGATTTTGATATAAAGTCTGCAAATAATGCCTGTTTAAAACTCTATACTCTTAAATAATATTGGGATCTTAGTCACACAATATGGCCATATTCTGCTCAGCCAGTCACCACTTACAAGGTGTCCCAAAATAGACTTGTGCTAACACTATCAATTTTAACCTTACTGGGCTGAATCCTTTGATTCTAATATAGGATTCCAACTCTGTGGTTCTATGCCTCATTGAATGAGGCTGCCTGGCTTTATATAGTCTTAATGACACTGCCTGGAACACACCTGAGCAGGTTTTTAATGGTGTGCTTTAACCAAAGGGATTTGGTCAATCTCCCTGTAAGAAATACAGCAAATAAAACATAGGGGTTTGGTTAAGCACACCTTACAAAAACATATTATATATTAATGCACATATTGTGGGAGTGCTGCCAAAATGACTAGAGTAAATACAAACAACAAAGTATTAACGCACATCCAAAATGAAACCACACTTATTTTGATATAAAGTCTTAAAAAAATCCCTGTTTAAAACTCTATACTCTTGAATAATATTGGGATCTTAGTCACACAATATGGCCATATTCTGCTCAGCCAGTCACCACTTACAAGGTGTCCCAAAATAAAATGGTCCTAACACTATCAATTTTAACCTTACTAGGCTGAATCCTTTGATTCTAATATATAATTCCAACTTTGGTTCTATGCCTCATTGAATGAGGCTGCCTGGCTTTATATAGCCTTAATGACACTGGCTGGAACACACCTGAGCAGGTTTTTAGTGGTGTGCTTTAACCAAAGGGATTTGGTCAATCTCCCTATATATATATATATATATATATATATATATATATATATATATATATATATATATATATATATATATATATATATATACTTTCACTATATGTAAAAGAAAGAGAAAAGGAAATGAGCTGGAAAAAACTTAATGAAATATATATATATATATATATATATATATATATATATATATATATATATATATATATATATATATATATATATATATATATATATATATATATATATACAGGGAGTGCAGAATTATTAGGCAAGTTGTATTTTTGAGGATTAATTTTATAATTGAACAACAACCATGTTCTCAATGAACCCAAAAAACGCATTAATATCAAAGCTGAATAGTTTTGGAAGTAGTTTTTAGTTTGTTTTTAGTTATAGCTATTTTAGGGGGATATCTGTGTGTGCAGGTGACTATTACTGTGCATAATTATTAGGCAACTTAACAAAAAACAAATATATACCCATTTCAATTATTTATTTTTACCAGTGAAACCAATATAACATCTCAACATTCACAAATATACATTTCTGACATTCAAAAACAAAACAAAAACAAATCAGTGACCAATATAGCCACCTTTCTTTGCAAGGACACTCAAAAGCCTGCCATCCATGGATTCTGTCAGTGTTTTGATCTGTTCACCATCAACATTGCATGCAGCAGCAACCACAGCCTCCCAGACACTGTTCAGAGAGGTGCACTGTTTTCCCTCCTTGTAAATCTCACATTTGATGATGGACCACAGGTTCTCAATGGGGTTCAGATCAGGTGAACAAGGAGGCCATGTCATTAGATTTTCTTCTTTTATAGCCTTTCTTGCCAGCCACGCTGTGGAGTACTTGGACGCATGTGATAGAGCATTGTCCTGCATGAAAATCATGTTTTTCTTGAAGGATGCAGAATTCTTCCTGTACCACTGCTTGAAAAAGGTGTCTTCCAGAAACTGGCAGTAGGACTGGGAGTTGAGCTTGACTCCATCCTCAACCCGAAAAGGCCCCACAAGCTCATCTTTGATGATAGCAGCCCAAAACAGTACTCCACCTCCACCTTGCTGGCGTCTGAGTCGGACTGGAGCTCTCTGCCCTTTACCAATCCAGCCACGGGCCCATCCATCTGGCCCACCAAGACTCACTCTCATTTCATCAGTCCATAAAACCTTAGAAAAATCAGTCTTGAGATATTTCTTGGCCCAGTCTAGACGTTTCAGCTTGTGTGTCTTGTTCAGTGGTGGTCGTCTTTCAGCCTTTCTTACCTTGGCCATGTCTCTGAGTATTGTACACCTTGTGCTTTTGCACACTCCAGTGATGTTGCAGCTCTGAAATATGGCCAAACTGGTGGCAAGTGGCATCTTGGCAGCTGCACGCTTGACTTTTCTCAGTTCATGGGCAGTTATTTTGCGCCTTGGTTTTTCCACACGCTTCTTGCGACCCTGTTGACTATTTTGAATGAAACGCTTGATTGTTCGATGATCACGCTTCAGAAGCTTTGCAATTTTAAGAGTGCTGCATCCCTCTGCAAGATATCTCACTATTTTTTATTTTTCTGAGCCTGTTAAGTCCTTCTTTTGACCCATTTTGCCAAAGGAAAGTTGCCTAATAATTATGCACACCTGATATAGGGTGTTGATGTCATTAGACCACACCCCTTCTCATTACAGAGATGCACATCACCTAATATGCTTAATTGGTAGTAGGCTTTCGAGCCTATACAGCTTGGAGTAAGACAACATGCATAAAGAGGATGATGTGGTCAAAATACTCATTTGCCTAATAATTCTGCACTCCCTGTATATATATATATATATATATATATATATATATATATATATATATATATATATATATATATATGTACAATATTTATAATGTGATGAATACACATAATGGCATATCAAACACCAGGTGAAGTGAAGGATAATCACTGCCCTGGACCCTTTTCTGTTATTTGCATCTTCTATGCGCTTTTAACCCTTTTTGATAATAAAGCAATTCATTTTTTTATCCCCTGAGTGCACCAGATTTTTTTGTTTTGTTTGTTTTTTTTAAAACAGAATATTGTTAGACTATATGTTATTGTTACCTTAGGTAACTATTGTAATACTCTACCTCGCTGTGCGCTGGGTTGCCAAATTGATATTATATTAAATATATATATGTATATATAAATAGAAAAAAATAGAAAAAGTAGCTTGACATAGCAAATGAGGAGAATCATGAATGGGGGGATCGTAACCTATAAAGCCACAGAAAGGAACAAACGGAACAAAAAAACATGGACCTTTTATGTTGCTATATTATAGCTATCCCCCTGTGGCATAAATATGAAACAAGGAACCAATCAGAACAAAGATTATTTATCCATTATTGTAGCTCGATCAAAAACGATACGCAAGAGACATATGACCATCTTAGGCAAAAGGTGCATTAAAAACATGCACCTTTATGTGTGGTAAATATATTTATTTATCAAGAAAGCATAGGTTAGAGGTTGAAGCAACTAAAAATATGGTTGTTTCCAAGAAAGACAGAAACATCAGCACTCTTCAAAAAAATAATAATGAAGCTCCAAGGTTTATATTGAACTAAGTAACACTTTATTCACATATGACATCAAATCTCATGACACACCATATCTCCCAAGAACTGAAATATACCGGTATAGTATGACAAACTATAGCAAAGAAAATAGTGTGCATATCACTAGGTCTGACTGATCAGTGTGTACACCAATAGCAAAGGCAAAGATTACATCAAATGGTAATGAGTGAGCGGAATATATTTCAAGTAACCACACCCAGCTGCACTCAGAGCCTTCACAGATCAAAATGAAGTTAAAGCCTGGGCAGGTATAGACATCGGGATCTAGGTTATTGATAATATATTCCTACAAGGTTGAAGCAAGTCAAAGCAAACATAGAAAAAAATGTAGCACATACAGATGCAATATTAGCAAGCCATGCAAGGAGTTTAAGGCATAGCAATGTAAATATGAAATGGGTTCAATGGTGATATACACAGCTACACTCAACTGCACACAGAACCCCTAGAGATGTATAGAGGTATAGCCTGGGCAGATATTAAAGGTGGGATCTAAGCTGTGTTAACAGACATTCAAAACCAAGCAGGAGAATTAGGCAGTATGCAAAACATGCAGGTACAGATACATTGTTAGGGTAGCTAAAGCATTGAAGCTAGCAAGTGGTAAGTAGAAAGCGTTCCAAATCCATGCAAACTGTTCCTTTCACAAAAGATTGTCCCATGCACACTGCAGCACCTCAATGACAAATACAAGTCTTCCTTGGAATAATACTACAAAGTAACGCAGTATGTTTAGCCTAGGAAAGTGTCTCCAGCTGTGTTTCCGTTTACACTTGGAACATAGGCATACAGAACTCGTGCTTGGAAAAAGTCTTGTAACCCAAACTTTTCAACTAATGTGTGGCATCTTCAGGCAAATTATGTCAAATAGTGTGAAGCGCATATACATACTACACCTTCCTTAAATGGCTGCTGTAGCCGTTGTGTCCTCTTAGTAAACGGCCAGCCAGGAACTTGTTGTAGTTCAAGTGGTAGCGGCGACTTGCTGCATAGCCGATCGGAGCTGACGTCTGTGCTGTAGGTCACCTGATGGGTCAGCTGATGCCGAAGCGTTTTTCACCCCCTCGTCTTAGGTAAGGTGGGGCTTCGTCAGGGTGGATATTAAGGATCAGGAATCTTGCTTTTTATAGTGTTGCAAAATGTTACGCCCCTATTGACAGGTGAATTCTGCTGCATCTACACAGTGCCTTATGGCCTGCAGCTGATTGTGACAATTGTTGATACAATGCCGAAACAAGTGTTACCAAAGAGCATGGTGCAAAACCCATTCAGTGAACAGGAATACAAGAAATATAATAAAAACAACCTATTTTACAAAATGATGTTTGTCAACAATTGAATAATTCGAACCTGTAAAAAACAGCACAATCTAGGGAAACTTATCTAGATATGCCTAGCACTCTAATGAAGTTTGAGGAATTGAATTGCAAAGTTAGGGAATTCAGAATACTAGTTTCTAACTCATGCAATAATTCAAATTTAAAGAAAGCAAGCCATGTCAAGCTTGTCATTGAGGCCATTAGGGAATTGTGTATACAACGTGGATATCCATCTACATTCTTTTCTTAGGAGTGTTTTGTTATTGTTACCTCCTCTGCTAGATTATCTATTTTGAAAAGTGACATAGTCTCTGGAATCTTGTGATATACATATATTATCCTAAGGATGGCATTTACTTTGTCTGATGAAAATTGGGAAGCAGAATTAACTGCCACTCTGTCTATATCTAACTTGGAAGAGAGCCAGGATAAAGAGAGTACTCCTATTAATATTTATGGAGCCTTTAAAGAATATAAAAACTACTTGTGAAACAAGTTAAACTGAGGGCTGAAACATCAAGCCTTCAAAACTATATTAAAACTAAAATAATTCCTAGAGGTCTAAGATTGCAACTTGATCCAGGAACCAACCTTAGAGAAGATGAAGTAGCAGATGAGTTTATGGAAGACTGGAATGCCAGTCTTTCTGACTGCTCTATAATTCTCATGAATAAAATGGTGAAACGCAATCAAGAAAGATTAGATAAGACTATTGCCAAGGTTGAAGAATCATTGAAAAAAGTGAATAGCTTTGAAAGTAATCCCAATTTTGGGAAACTTAATGATGAAGTTAAGGAGCAGATAGTTAGATTAGAAACAGATATCAAATTGAGGAAAGGTCGAAAATTCTCACAAGACAATGAAGACTATAAAAATAACAGGGTATATAGCTATCTACCAGCAAGAGGGTCATATGATTCTGGGACAGATAGCTCAGACATTGAAATAGATCCCCTAAAGAGTAGAACCAGTAGCCAACAAGGTTTTTTAGGGGAAGGAGGAGAGGAGGTAGGAAGAGGCGAAAGAGGGGACAATACCAACTCCAGAGAGAGGCGGTATCTGTCCAAACAAAGGAGACAGCAAAATTACAACCAGAATTCCAGTAGACTCGACCACAGAGATTTTGAGGACACAGGGGATATTAGTTTCCCCTAAAAACGGACCTCCAGGTAGTAAATCTGTCATCCTTTAAACTCAATGAGGCTCATATGAATGTCCTAAAAAAAGGTCTTTCCTTTTGCCCTATTAATAATCTTGATAAATTTAACTTCTTAAAAGACCTACACTTATTTGCCAGACGAATTGTACTTTCACAGATTATGAAAGGGAAAAGTAAACATCTAGTTGAAGATCCTACTTTGAGCAAGGATGACAGACTATCTATACAGGATCTGGAAGAACTACTGCTGGAGAGTGAGGACGATAACATGTCCACCTCCGAACATGAAACAAATGCTCCACAGAGAAGGGCAGTTTCCCATTTTAGACCGAAGTCTAAATATATGCCCCAGCTCTCAATGGTAGCCGCTGTTAACATCTTTGTCAAGCAGGTAGAGAAAGATATTTATAATCTTCCTCTGTTTGGCCTAGTGAAAGACAATCTATCTAGAGCTAAAAGAAAGACTATGAATGAACTAATGAATGCCAAGGAGGTAGTTATAAAACTGGAGGATGGCAACCTTGTCCTCTGGGATGAACACAAATATACCCTTGAGGTTAAAAGACAGTTATTGGATAAGGATCAATACTCACGCCTCACCTTTAATCCCACTTCCTCCCTACAATCGTCTCTCTTTGCAATACTAAATGATGCCAAGATTGATGGCACCATAAGTCTCGCAGAATTTAAATATTTATACCCAGAGTTCCCAGTGATGCCAGTATTTTACTGTATTCATAGGAACCCAGCTAACCCCCCAGGGAGGTCGATTATAGCTGGCATAGGAAGCCTCACTGAGAACCTGGGTAACTATATTGATTTCTTTCTTAGACCATTCCTGAATACTATGCCCTTATTTGTGCTCGATAAATCTGACTTCCTATGGAAGATTGATGGATTGTCCATCCCACAGGGAGCATTTCTTTTATCCTTGAATGTGGAAGGACTATATTCGTCCATCCCTCATAAGGTAGGCCTTCAAGCTTGTGAACATTTTCTCTTGACAAGGGGACAGACCCTTCGTCAACATACAGACTTTGTGGTCCGGTTGCTCAACCTTGTACTGAATAATAACGTCTTCATGTTTGATGGTAAGATATATAAACAACTAAGAGGAACAGCAATGGGCGCTACATGCGCCCCCACGTATGCTTGTCTCCATTTGGGTGTGTGGGAGATAAATGATGTCTACTCCAACCCCCAGTTTGAGAAAAACATCCACATGTGGCTGCATTATGTGGATGACATCTTCATGGTATGGGAGGGCTTTGCTGAAGAATTAAAAGGTTTTGTTTCTGACTTAAATCAAAATGACAGAAATATAACCCTCACTATGCAATATAGCAAAGAGGGACTTGCTTTCCTCAATATTAAAGTGAGGGTTGAGAAGGATATACTAGTATCAGAAAATTATCACAAAGAAACTGCGACTAATAGTCTTCTTCTAGCTTCGAGCCATCACCCAGTCCATCTTAAGAGAGTCATTCCTAGAGGTCAATTTTTAAGATTGCGTAGGAACTGTTCATCTAGAGAAAAGTACATCAAACATGCCTCTGAAATGGAGAAACACTTCATAGAAAGAGGATATTCCAAACGACTATTAAAAAGGGCAAAAAAGGATGCAGGACATCTCAATAGAGATAGCCTGCTATTTCCAAAAGAGAGAAAATCTGATAAAAAAATTAGATTTATCACTGAATATAACTGTCATTGGAGTGGCTTACAAAGCATACTTAGAAAAAATTGGAATTTTCTTATGAGTGATGAGAACATAGCTCATGAAGTAGGAGAATTTCCTGCACTAACAGCAAGGAGGGCACCCAGCCTACGGGACAAACTGGTAAGAAGCCAGTTTAAAAAATGAAGAAGAACAGAGGGGCACCTCATGTGATGTATCGTCAGGTGGAAACACAATGAATTCAAAAGATAGCCAAATGGGTACTCACATACTCCAAGAACACACTGATGTGTTGGTAGGGACAGGCTGCAGATTAATATAGGTGTGACAGCTCACCCATTCAGTCACGCTCTCAGTGATGTGGTGCTGGGGAATTGATGAAAACACAGAAGAGGAGCACTACATGTGCAGACTGTTAAGAGTATAATCAGCAGAGTTATACTTGACAAAAAATGGGTACTCACATACTCCAGAAGCACACCAATGTGCTGGTAGGAACAGGCTGCAGATTTAGCCAGGTGTGGCAGCTCACCCCAAGGCACAGTCTCAATCACTGTGAGGTAGTAGATACGATATTCCAGAATCAACTTGCACTAAATGTTAGGATTATCCCTTGTGATAGAGGTAGGTTTGAGATTTATTATATGCCTGATGAAACGGTTTGTAAACCGAGAAATGCGTTGCAAATATTGGGGGCCACATTGTTAACCCCTTGATCCACCTATTACAACAAACTGGTGTGTTGTTGTATTTTAATTTTATGCTATTAATATATTACATTTTTTAAACCATTGGTGAGTGGATCTCTCTACCTACCTTCTGCCGGCACATTGGTGTGCTTCTGGAGTATGTGAGTACCCATTTTTTGTCAAGTATAACTCTGCTGATTATACTCTTACCAGTCTGCACATGTAGTGCTCCTCTTCTGTGTTTTCATCAATTCCCCAGCACCACATCACTGAGAGCGTGACTGAATGGGTGAGCTGTCACACCTAAATTAATCTGCAACCTGTCCCTACCGAAACATCAGTGTGTTCTTGGAGTATGTGAGTACCCATTTGGCTATCTTTTGAATTCATTGTGTTTTCACCTGATGATATATCACATGAGGCGCCCCTCTGTTCTTCTTCATTTTTTATAGTTTCACCTGGACTCGCTAGTGAGGAGGAGGCAGCCACTACTTGAACACAGTTTACACCATATCAAGGACATTATATTTTGTTCTACATGTTAATGGTGTTGTAAGAATCAATTCTATTTTCATAAAAGATTTATTTTTATGTTTGTTTTTTATTTTATTTCTTCTGTTTATTATAGACGTGTAAACTCTTTATTATTTTTCATATTTCATTATATACTTCAGCGCCCCCTTGTGTGACCATTTCACACATTTTTTACATTAAGAAGCCAGTTTGTCTCTCAACCAAAAAAGACAAACTGGCTTTCCCACTTAAAATCTAGGGGCAACAATCCGTGTGGCAAATGTGTCACATGTAAGTATATGGTTAAAACCAGAGAATTCCATTCACATACAGGAAAATTTTACAAATTGCAACATTTTGTCAATTGCAATACTGAAGGGGTTGTGTACCTGTTGTCTGGCTCATGTCCCATGTTTTACGTGGGTACAACCAAAAGAGCGTTCAAAGACCGCATCACTTAGCACCGTGATGATATAAAAAATAAAAATCCCAAAAGCAATGTGGCTAAACATTTTGAGAAATTTCACACTTGCAATCCTGACATTTCACACTTGCAATCCAATCTCTTAGGGTAATAGGCATAGACAGAGGTATAACAAATGGCAGAGGAGGTGACAATGACAAAACAATCCTAACAAAAGAATGTAGATTATATCTACGTTCGATACACAATTCCCTAATGGCCTCAATGACAAGCTAGAGTGCTAGGCATATCTAGATAAGTTTCCCTAGATTGTGCTGTTTTTTAAAGGTTCGAATTATTCAATTGTTGACAAACATCATTTTGCAAAATAGGTTGTTTTTATTATATTTTTTGTATTCCTATTCACTGAATGAGTTTTGCACCATGCTCTTTGGTAACACTTGTTTCGGCATTGTATCAACAATTGTCACAAGCAACTGCAGGCCATAAGGCACTGTGTAGATGCAGCAGAATTCACCTGTCAATAGGGGTGTAACATTTTGCAACACTATAAAAAGCAAGATTCCTGACCCTTAGCATCTGCCCTGACGAAGCCCCGCCTTACCTAAGACGAGGGGGTGAAACGCGTGTCGGCATCAGCTGACCCATCAGGTGAACTGCAGCACAGATGCAGCAAGTCGCCGCTACCACTTGAAGTACAACAAGTTCCTGGCTGCCCGTTTACTAAGAGGACACAACGGCTACAGCAGCCATTTAAGGAAGGTGTAGTATGTATATGCGCTACACACTATTTGACATACTTTGCCTAAAGATGCCACACATTAGTTGAAAAGTTTGGGTTACAAGACTTTTTCCAAGCATGAGTTCTGTATGCCTATGTTACAAGTGTAAACGGAAACACAGCTGGAGACGCTTTCCTAGGTTAAACATACTACGTTACTTTATAGTATTATTCCAAGGAAGACTTGTATTTGTCATTGAGGTGCTGCAGTGTGCATGGGACAATCTTTTGTGAAAGGAACAGTTTGCATGGATTTGGAACGCTTTCTACTTACCACTTGCTGGCTTCCATGCTTTAGCTACCTTAACAATGTATCTGTACCTGCATGTTTTTTATACTGCCTAATTCTCCTGCTTGGTTTTGAATGTCTGTTAACACAGCTTAGATCCCGCCTTTAATATCTGCCCAGGCTATACCTCTATACGTCTCTAGGGGTTCTGTGTGCAGTTGGGTGTAGCTGTGTATATCACCATTGAACCCATTTCATATTTACATTGCTATGTCTTAAACTCCAATATTGCATCTGTATGTGCTACATTTTTTGCTATGTTTGCTTTGACTTGCTTCAACCTTGTAGGAATATATTATCGATGACCTAGATCCCGATGTCTATATCTGCCCAGGCTTTACCTTCATTTTGATCTGTGAAGGCTCTGAGTGCAGCTGGGTGTGGTTACTTGAAATATATTCCGCTCACTCATTACTATTTGATGTAATCTTTGTGGGATGCCACTAAGAAAATTTCAGGAAAGACCAACTAGAGCAGCTGAACTTTATTTGGTGTTAATCAGAGGCACTTTAAATGATGGCAGGTGTATGCTGACTCCTATTTAACATGAGTTTGAATGTGATTGCTTAATTCTGAACACAGCTGCATCCCCAGTTACGCAATCACATTATTTTAGTTTTTTTTTTGTTTTCTTCCCTCCACCTAAAAGATTTCAGTTTGTTTCTCAATTGAGTTGTACAGTTTATAGGTCACATTAAAGGTGGAAAAAGTTCTGAAATGATTTATCTTTGTCTCATTTTCTTACATCACAGAAACCTGACATTTTATCAGGGGTGTGTAGACTTTTTATATCCACTGTATATATATATATATATATATATATATATATATATATATATATATATATATATATACTGTATATAATTAAATAAAAAGAACATTTTCTTCTAGGTAAAGACCATTTAAATGTAAAATATTCACAACTACATTTGGATTGAGCACACTTTGTCTAATGCAATGTTAGGTTAGCACGCAAGTGATATGTGTCAAAATATTTTTGTCAGTGAGCTTCATTAAAGTCAACAGATAAGTAGAACCAAGCATTGGCACTCAGGGACAATCCAGAAGAATAGGCAACAGTCAGACCAAAGCTCAATACCAAAGTTAAATTATCTGTCAGAAACCAAATATCACAGCAGAAGGAGCAGGCAACAGAATAGTTGAAAGTTCTGTTCTAGAGGTCAGAAACCAGCATATCAGTCCACAGTTCATGATACAGGCAAGGATAAGGCTTGGAGCATAAAACAGGATGTAAGCAGGGACCAAATCAAGGAAGCAGATTAGGGGCAAAATTGCCAGGACTTCCATGAGAATAACCAAGCCTTGGTGCCAAAACAACTGCATGGTCACTTTCTATGTCAAGATTAAAAATAGTGCTACCGTTAGCACAGATAACACAGTTTACCATGTTAATAGAAGACACCTGCAGGTCCTCTGTTCCAAACTTAGCGAACCCCTCTGAATCCTCTTCTAAAAATGAGATACACATAGCACAGCCTGTGCTTTAAGTAGCATACCGGACTCCAGTAGTACTCACAGCTCCCTTCATAGCATGACCATGAAACCTTATTCTGTTAGGATTAGTGCAGCGACTAATGTATACAGGTATGAGCCTAGGAAGAAGGGTGATCATAGAAGTTTGTTATCAGTTCATCCATTAAAGGGACACTGAACCCAATTTCGTGATTCAGACAGAGCATGCAATTTTAAGCAACTTTCTAATTTACTCCTGTTATCAAATTTTCTTCATTCTCTTGCTATCTGTATTTGCAAAAGAAGGCATCTAAGTTTTTTTTTTGGTTCAGGACTCTGGAAAGCACTTTTTTTATTGGTGGATGAATTTATACACCAATCAGCAAGAACAACCCAGGTTGTTCACCAAAAATGGGCCGGAATCTAAACTTACATTCTTGCATTTAAAATAAAGATACCAAGAGAAGGAAGAAAATTTTATAATAGGAGTAAATTAAAAAGTTGCTTAAAATTTCATGCTCTATCTGAATCACGAAAGAAAAAATGTGGGTTCAGTGTCCCTTTAAGAGTGTTTGTGGGGGAGAGAGATCATGATAATAGTGTTGTGGTGGTGAGGTTTGGCTGGCTATCAGTAGTATTTTTCTTTTTGCTGAAATAATTTTTATTATTTTTCCAAGAAAAAAAGAAATTAACAAATACAAACATAGATAAAATAAATATAATATAACATAACATTGCACAGTTATATATGGTATGTTGCATAATTTTGAAAATTCTATTAATCCAGCCACTTAATAACAGAGTAGACAATCATATTACACGTTTCATCCTACTCTAAGAATACAAATCGTAATATATCTCATTCAATTGGTAAAGAACCTCTCTCACCTCGCTCACCTCTAGTTTTCTCATAGAACATAATGTAGGGTTCCCAATCTGCAAGGAATTGATTTTCTCTATCTAATATCTTTGCTGAGAGTGCCATTCTATGGTAGGGATATTCTAATTTGCATAAGATACTTGCGAAGGAAGGGGGCTCCAACTTCCAGTTTTTAGCAATACCCAATCTAGTTATAGTATAGATGATTTCTACTAATTTACAATTGGTGTTCAAGGATTTCTTCATTTGGGAAGTGTAACAGGGCTTGTTCTGGCTTAAGATTTATGTCTTTTGAGAGAAGTGTACCTAGGAATTTAGCAGTTTCTTCCCAAATTCCCCTAATTTTAGGACAACTCCCCCACTTATGAAGATATGTGCCTATCTCCCCGCACCCCCTATAACAACAGTTTCTTTCTGCACCTGGTGTGTTATGAAACCTTGTTGGGTGTATGTACCATTTGAAAGCCACCTTCAAATAATTTTCCTTTAGGGCAGCATTCACTGTGAATGCCATACCTCTATGTAGATTTGGTTCCCATTGGTCTACTGGCCAGCTATTGTTTAATTAATTTTCCCATTTTATTATAAATGCTGGTTTGTCAGTTTTGCTAGCGGCATTGAATATTGAGTAAAGCTTGGAGATTATGCTTTTTATATTGTGTTTGGATAGCCAAATTCTCTCAAACGCCGGTTTCTGGACCCTCTGTCTCACCCCCCATCAACTCCTTTATTCTCGATAGTAGTTGCGAATAGTGAAACCATTGATGCCCCGCTGTATTATCACTATCAGTAGTATTTGAAATTGAAGAGTTTGAAGTATTGGGGGATTGGGTAAATCATCATGGCTACTTGCAGGGGGTGGAGGTCTTGGCATAATTATACTAGACGCATAAGGTCAGCAGTGATTTAGGGTTCACAAATGAAGGAAAAATTAAAGAAACAACATTGGTTTACTTGAAGCCAGAAACATTAGTACAGAAGCAGTTAGAGTTAATGATTTTTAACACTGGTGGTTATACAATATAGGTGTTAAAATAATTCAGGCCAGAATATCTCTGGCAGCTATTCATAGGCACTGATGATCAATACATCATCAGTCCCACAAGATTTTGCTTTTTTGGCCTTGCCTGCCTCACAATCCATGGGTATGAAGATTTATTCCCAAAAAAGTGGGCTGACCCTCTCTGTTCTGATGATGGCGATGTGTTTCCCAAAGAAAATAATATTGTAGCTTCAGCAAAAGTTTGACAACAACGCCACTCATCTGCAATCTCAGGGGTGGGGTGGGGGCTGTGTTTGAAGTGTGCATACACAACATAGTTTTGGCTTTTATTAAAACAAAAAATGGTTTGTGTGTAGGAACCCTTGAAATAATGCATATGTAAACTTAGAGTCCCTGTACATTCTAAAAATTTCACACACACGGAATTCTCGACACTGAAAAACTGTCGAGACTGATATGGCTTAGAGGGTGTTAATAACATGGAGGACTCTGCTTTGAATATTAGCAACACATGGCCATGTTTCACCATTAACATGCAAATTATTCCCATGGAACGGCCATCAAACTTTCGCAGAAGGTCTATATATTTTTTATGTCTGCGATCTACCTTGCTAATAAAGACAAAAAAACACTTTCTTTAAACCTATATGAGCTGTGGGGATACATGTATATGCAATGATTTTATTGTTTAGCGTGATCATATGTGTTTTAAGTATTGTCGTGATTTTAAAAAAGGCTTATTTTTTCTTATTGTGTGGGGTTTTATATGATGTTAATTTTTAGTAATATTAATCTGTTATAGTAGACAGTATCTGTGACTTTATAGTTTTAAATAACTGCATTATTTTTAACATTGCAAAGTTAAAGAAATGCTGTGATGTCAAACTATATAGACATATATTATACATTTAAAAAGAGAGAGAGATGCACTCAGCTGAGAAAAAGCTAGAAAAACTTCAGTGCCACTCAGGGTGCATACTCTTTTAGCACACTATGCCCCTTCACAGAGAAAAAATATCCTGTAGCATATCAGTCTGACCCTGCTCAATGACAGTCCAGCACCGAAATACCAGGCAATTCTTCTCTGAACAAGAGAAACAACAACCCCAGACGATCATTTCAGCCTTCTGTGGGCCTCGTCAGTGAGGTGCAGTCGCATTTCTCTAAGGGCATGTGTGCAAGGAGTCCACGTCTGGTTTCCCCTTTTACTCTTAGGGAGACCCAAAAGCAATTTGCATAAATATAAAAAAAGAGAGAGATGCACTCAGCTGAGACAGAACAAAAACTAGAAAAACTTCTGTGCCTGTTCATTTTCAGTGCCACTCAGGGTGCATACTCTTTTAGCACATTATGCCCCTTCACAGAGAAAAATATCCTATAGCATATCAGTCTGACCCTGCCCAATGACAGTCCAACACCGAAATACCAGGCAATTCTTCTCTGAACAAGAGAAACAACAACCCCAGACGATCGTTTCAGCCTTCTGTGGGCCTCATCAGTGAGATGCAGTCGCATCTCTCTAAGGGCATGTGTGCAAGGAGTCCACGTCTGGTTTCCCCTTTTACTCTTAGGGAGACCCAAGAGCAATTTGCATAAATATAAAAAGAGAGAGAGATGCACTCAGCTGAGACAGAACAAAAGCTAGAAAAACCTCTGTGCCTGTTCATTTTCAGTGAAAGGCACATGTTGAGCAAAAAGAGGCTGCTTCTTGGGTGGTAACTAGCGATAGAACAAGCTATTATGCTATTGTTCGTTCCCAGGTTAAGCACTTCTCTCTTTTTATTTATGCAAATTATGACACTTAGGGAAGTATCCCTAAATGTGATGCGGGAATCCAGACGTGGACCGTTGCTCAGTGTGCCTAGAGGGATATAGCTGCATCTCACTGACGAGGCCCACAATAGGCTGAAACGCACTTCTGGGGTTTTGCTATTTTTCACGTTCAGAGAAGGATTACCTGGTATTTTGGGGCTGGACTGTACTGTTAAGTCAGGATCAGACTTATATGCTTCAGGAAAGTTCTTCTCTGTGAAAGGCACATGTTGAGCAAAAAGAGGCTGTTTCTTGGGTGGTAACTAGTGATAAAACAAGCTATTATGCTATTGTTCGTTCCCAGGTTGAGCGCTTCTCTCTTTTTATTTATGCATATATTATAAATATAAAGCGCCATAACCCCAACTGCATTCTAAGCCTATTACACAAATAACCCCTTTAGCGCCATAACCCCACTACAACCTAAGCCTGCAACACTAGTAACCCCTTGAGCACCATAACCCCACAATAAGTGGCGTCCACAATAACTTCTGCACGTAGTACAAGAAAATAAATGAGAACCATTGAGCGCAATTTCAATTTGTGTTTGTCTTGTTAGTTTGACTGAAGACCTTACATAAAGGGTTAGGGCTATAATTAAAGTTGCGCTAAACACAACATAAACACATTAAAATAAAGTGTTGCACTTATATAAACATTATATAATAAAAATATTCATAAAAAATGTATAAGGTTTATGGTATATGACAAGGTGTTTAAATGGAAAGGACTATTATACAGGGAGTGCAGAATTATTAGGCAAGTTGTATTTTTGAGGATTAATTTTATTATTGAACAACAACCATGTTCTCAATGAACCCAAAAAACTCATTAATATCAAAGCTGAATATTTTTGGAAGTAGTTTTTAGTTTGTTTTTAGTTTTAGCTAGTTTAGGGGGATATCTGTGTGTGCAGGTGACTATTACTGTGCATAATTATTAGGCAACTTAACAAAAAACAAATATATACCCATTTCAATTATTTATTTTTACCAGTGAAACCAATATAACATCTCAACATTCACAAATATACATTTCTGACATTCAAAAACAAAACAAAAACAAATCAGTGACCAATATAGCCACCTTTCTTTGCAAGGACACTCAAAAGCCTGCCATCCATGGATTCTGTCAGTGTTTTGATCTGTTCACCATCAACATTGCGTGCAGCAGCAACCACAGCCTCCCAGACACTGTTCAGAGAGGTGTACTGTTTTCCCTCCTTGTAAATCTCACATTGATGATGGACCACAGGTTCTCAATGGGGTTCAGATCAGGTGAACAAGGAGGCCATGTCATTAGATTTTCTTCTTTTATACCCTTTCTTGCCAGCCACGCTGTGGAGTACTTGGACGCGTGTGATGGAGCATTGTCCTGCATGAAAATCATGTTTTTCTTGAAGGATGCAGACTTCTTCCTGTACCACTGCTTGAAGAAGGTGCCTTCCAGAAACTGGCAGTAGGACTGGGAGTTGAGCTTGACTCCATCCTCAACCCGAAAAGGCCCCACAAGCTCATCTTTGATGATACCAGCCCAAACCAGTACTCCACCTCCACCTTGCTGGCGTCTGAGTCGGACTGGAGCTCTCTGCCCTTTACCAATCCAGCCACAGGCCCATCCATCTGGCCCACCAAGACTCACTCTCATTTCATCAGTCCATAAAACCTTAGAAAAATCAGTCTTGAGATATTTCTTGGCCCAGTCTTGACGTTTCAGCTTGTGTGTCTTGTTCAGTGGTGGTCGTCTTTCAGCCTTTCTTACCTTGGCCATGTCTCTGAGTATTGCACACCTTGTGCTTTTGGGCACTCCAGTGATGTTGCAGCTCTGAAATATGGCCAAACTGGTGGTAAGTGGCATCTTGGCAGCTGCACGCTTGACTTTTCTCAGTTCATGGGCAGTTATTTTGCGCCTTGGTTTTTCCACACGCTTCTTGCGACCCTGTTGACTATTTTGAATGAAACGCTTGATTGTTCGATGATCACGCTTCAGAAGCTTTGCAATTTTAAGAGTGCTGCATCCCTCTGCAAGATATCTCACTATTTTTGACTTTTCTGAGCCTGTCAAGTCCTTCTTTTGACCCATTTTGCCAAAGGAAAGGAAGTTGCCTAATAATTATGCACACCTGATATAGGGTGTTGATGTCATTAGATGCACATCACCTAATATGCTTAATTGGTAGTAGGCTTTCGAGCCTATACAGCTTGGAGTAAGACAACATGCATAAAGAGGATGATGTGGTCAAAATACTCATTTGCCTAATAATTCTGCACTCCCTGTATATATATACAATATATATATATATATATATATATATATATATATATATATATAAATATATATATATATATATATATATATATATATATATTTATACATACATAGAAACATAGAATTTGACGGTAGATAATAAACAAAAAGGCCCATCAAGTCTATCCATATTACAAATAACTTTTTTCTTAGGATAGCCTAATGCATGTCTAAGACATGTTTTAATTATTTTACAGTCTTTCGGCAAGATTACGAGCTTTGCGGTAACAGGGGTGCATTGCTAACGCTTAGTTTCAGCTCACCTAAAGTAACACTGGTATTACAGGTTTTTTAAACCTGGCGTTAGCCGCAAAAAGGTGAGCGTAGAGCAGAATTTAGCTCCACATCTCACCTCAATACCAGCGTTGCTTACGGTAGCGGTAAGCTGGCTAAACGTGCTCATGCATGATTTCCCCATAGGAAACAATGGGGTTGAGCTGGCTGAAAAAAAAACTAACACCTGCAAAAAAGCAGCGTTCAGCTCCAAACGAAGCCCCATTGTTTCCTATGGGGAAATACTTTTTATGTCTGCACCTAACACCCTAACATGAACCCCGATTCTAAACACCCCTAATCTTATACTTATTAACCCCTAATCTGCCTCCCCCAACATCGCTGACACCTACATTATATTTATTAACCCCTAATCTGCCGCTCCGGACACCGCCGCCACCTACATTATCCCTATGAACCCCTAATCTGCTGCCCCCAACATCGCCGAACCCTACATTTTATTTATTAAACCCTAATCTGCCCCCCCCAAGTCGGCGCAACTATAATAAATTTATTAAACCCTAATCTGCCGCTGCCAACGACTCCATCACTATAATAAATGTATTAACTCCTAAACCTAAGTCTAACCCTAACACCCCCTAACTTAAATATAATTTAAATAAATCTAAATAAATTTACTATAATTAACTAAAGTATTCCTATTTAAAACTAAATACTTACCTGTAAAATAAACCCTAAGCTAGCTACAATATAACTAATAGTTACATTGTAGCCATCTTAGGATTTATATTTATTTTACAGGCAACTGTATTTATTTTAACTAGGTACAATAGTTATTAAATAGTTAATAACTATTTATTAACTATTTAATAACTACCTAGCTAAAATAAATACAAAATGACCTGTAAAATAAACCCTAACCTAAGTTACAATTACACCTAACACTACACTATAGTTAAACTAATTACCTAAACTACCTACAATCAATTACAATTAATTTAAATAAACTAAATTACAAAAGCAAACAAACACTAAATTACAGAAAATAAAAAAGAATTACAATATTTTTAAGCTAATTACACCTACTCTAATCCCCCTAATAAAATAAAAAAGCCCCCCAAAATAATAAAATTCCCTACCCTATACTAAATTACAAATATCCCTTAAAAGGGCCTTTTGCGGGGCATTGCCACAAAGTAATCAGCTCTTTTACCTGTAAAAGAAAAGACAATACCCCCCCAACAAACCCTACCCTAAAACCCACGCAGTCCCCCCTTAATAAAACCTAACACTACCCCCTTGAAGATCACCCTACCATGAGATGTCTTCAACCATCCGGGCACAAGTGGACCTCCAGAGGGGCAGAAGTCTTCATCCGATCCGGCCAGAAGAGGACATCCAGACCGGCAGAAGTCTTTATCCAGACGGCATCTTCTATCTTCTTCCATCCGGAGATGGGGGGCTTTTTTATTTTATTAGGGGGATTAGAGTAGGTGTAATTAGCTTAAAAAAATTGTAATTCTGTTTTTATTTTCTGTAATTTAGTGGGGGGTTTTTCCGTAATTTAGTTTATTTAAATTAATTGTAATTAATTGTAGGTAGTTTAGGTAATTAGTTTAATTATAGTGTAGTGTTAGGTGTAATTGTAACTTAGGTTAGGGTTTATTTTACAGGTCCTTTTGTATTTATTTTAGCTAGGTAGTTATTAAATAGTTAATAACTATTTAATAACTATTGTACCTAGTTAAAATAAATAGAAAGTTGCCTGTAAAATAAATATAAATCCTAAAATGGCTACAATGTAACTATTAGTTATATTGTAGCTAGCTTAGGGTTTATTTTACAGGTAAGTATTTAGTTTTAAATAGGAATAATTTAGTTAATTATAGTAAATTTATTTAGATTTATTGAAATTATATTTAAGTTAGTGGGGTTAGGGTTAGACTTAAGTTTAGGGGTTAATAAATTTATTATAGTGGCAGCGATGTTGTGGGCGGCAGATTAGGGGTTAATAAATGTAGGTAGGTGTCGGTGATGTTAGGGGCGGCAGATTAGGGGTTAATACAATTTAACTAGTGTTTGCGAGGCGGGAGTGCAGCGGTTTAGGGGTTAATACATTTATTAAAGTGGCGGTGATGTCCGGTCGGCAGATTAGGGGTTAAATAATTTTATTATAGTGTTTGCGATGTGGGGGGGGGCCTCGGTTTAGGGGTTAATAGGTAGTTTATGGGTGTTAGTGTACTTTGTAGCACTTTAGTTAAGAGTTTTATGTTCCGGCGTTAGCCCATAAAACTCTTAACTACTGACTTTTAAATGCTTTAGGAGTCTGGACAGGAGAGAGTGCACCGCTCACTTTTTTCAGCGATCGTAATACAGGCGTTAGGAAAATCCCATTAAAAAGATAGGATACGCAATTGACGTAAGGGGATTTGCAGTATGCTAAAATTGCGGAAAAAAAGTGAGCGGTACACCTGCACCTGCCTGACTCGTAATACCAGCAAGCGTTAAAAAGCAGCGTTAGAACCCCTTAACGCTGCTTTTTAAGACTAACGCAAGACTCGTAATCTAGCCGTTTGTGTTTACCACCTCTTTTGGAAGTTTATTCTATGAATCCACTTTTCTTTAAAAAAAAAAAAAAAAAAACAGATTTCTCCTGAATCTGCTAACCTCTAACTTAAAGGGACTTGAAACCGATTTTTTTTCTTTAACAGTTTAGAAAGAGCGGGCAATTTTAAACAACGTTCTAATTTACTTCTAATATCTAATTTGCTTCATTTTCTTGATATACTTTGCTGGAAAGCATATCTACATAGGCTCCGTAGCTGCTGATTGGAGGCTGCACATAGATGCCTCATGTGATTGGCTCGCCCATGTGCATTGCTATTTATTCAACAAAGGTTATCTAAAGAAAGAAGCAAATTAAATAATAGAAGTTAATTGAAATGTTATTTGAAATTGTATTCTCTACCAGAATCTTGAAAGAAAATGTTTGGGTTTAATTTCCCTTTAATTTTGTGATACCTTGTTTTGGCATTTCTTTTTTTGCAGGAAAATGCTTTCAGCTTCTACTTTATTAAGTTTCTATCATGTATATATATATATATATATATATATATATATATATATATATATATATATACATTAAACTCCTGTTTCTCAACCTCCTACCCTTCTAGATTGTAAGTTCCCACGGTAATAGGGCCCTCAACTCCTCCTGTATGTGTTTGTAAATTGTGTCCTGTCTATTACACATTTTATATATGTTATTTAAATGAATTGCATCCTTGGACAGCGCTGCAGAATATGTTGGCGCTTCGTAAATAAATTATAATAATAATATAAATATATATGTATAGTTATATTGTGCCAAAAAAGCATCAGATATATGTAGAAATATTTATTTATGAATTATAGAACATATTCTTGTATGTGAAGAACATTGAAATGTGAAATATTCATATTTTCATGTCGGGTTAGTGTACATGAGAATATAAGATTGGGTTTGCGCAAGAATTGTGTGTTTTTTTTCACTTGTTTTTGCTCCATTGACTTCTGTAGGGGAATACATGAACGTGCATGTGATATTGTAAGTTCGGCTTTTTGCTCTCGTCAGATAAACGCACAAGCGCAAAAAGTTTACTTTCAACCCATAATACAAGCACAACCTGATGAACGCACAAAGCTTACTACTAGCTCAATTAATGCTCGAGCGGGAGCATTATTTAGCGATCTACTTTTAATCTGGCCCTTATTTACATGAACAAGGAAATTAATTAGATAAGTCTAACATATTCTTCTAGTAGTGAAACCATGCTGTCCTTTTTCTACTAAGTTGTTTGACTGAAGGTAAGACAAGTCTAAATATGTGCATGTATGTACATATGTATATATGTGTATACATCTGTATTTATGTGTTTATATGTGTGTGTGTATATATATATATATATATATATATATATAAACACATACATACACATACACAAGTATATACATATGTATATTTACTTTGGGGCCCTTTCCACTAAAAAAGTAAATAATGTTTACTGAATATTAATATGAATTATGTTTTTTTCTGTGTTGTTGCTGTAAATATGTAACATTCCATTGTTCTTCACTTTGAAGAAAATGTTCTTTTCTTATTTTTAAATATTGTTTATATATATATATATATATATATATATATATATATATATATATATATATATATATATATATATATATATATATGTATGTATGTATATTAATATAGTAATAAAGGTTTAGATATATATTTTTACAAAAAACATATATATATATATATACTGTATATATATATATATATATATATATATATATATATATATATATATATATATATATATATATATATATATATATATATATATATTAAAAAAGAATATTTGAAAATAAAAAGAACATTTTGTCCTATGTGAAGAATATAGGATAGGTGTTAGTTTTCTTTTAAGTTGTGCTCTCCATTGAAGTCTATAGGGAGAAGAAGATATCTGAATTCCTAGAGTTAGCGCGTGTTGAGTTTTGCTCTTGTGATAAATTTTTACTTTCAGCGTGTAATGCGCGCTATTTCACCAAGTGTTCAATCAATATCCTGCGTATAAGGGACTTCTGACAGACCTCACCAGAAAACAAGTGTGTACTGTCTGAGTGTGTTCTATGTCATGTTGTGCTGGAATCAAGAATGGTTAAGCTGTAATGCAAAATCCTGCCAAATATTCAGCTAGCCTTGTACAGCTACTGTTCGTAACACAAAGCACAATATAAATACAGAGTGCTTAAGGACTGAATGGCCTACTTCAGGATACCAGTAAAGTAACACACACCTAACCAACTTTATTACTCCCCTCTTTCCCCTGAAATAAAAACACAACGCCAAGTTGGGAGGAAGACCCGCAGGCCGCATTTATTCAAACAGCTAGTGCGCATGCTCGCACTAGCAGGTTACTAAGTAACCAACAGCATATGTAAATATGCCGGCGCGCATGAGTCCCTATCCATAACTCCTACTTTGGGAGGTAGTGGCCCAAATAATTCGAGATATGGCGAAGTCCCCCGGATGACTCCGCCCCTTCAGGTGTTATCCAAGAGGGTTAGGATGATTTTATCCGGTCTGCCTTCTTGCGAGGAAAAGGCACCCTAGGCCCGGCCCTAGTGACGTCGCCTTTCCTCCAGCCTGACCAATCACTCCACCCCAAGGCTACAAATTTAGGCCACTACCTCTCGCCACCCTATCACCAAGAGACTCTTGCCGCCACACCGGGCACAGCTTAAAGCTGCGCCCCCAACACCTCTCTCAAATTACCCAAAAATAGGTCTAAGCCCACATCAGAGAGATGCACTCCGTCAGGGCGGTACAACGCCCTTTGGTCTGCCGTCAGATTCGGGTGCTTCACCACAAAACCTTGCGACCCGCAAACCGTCTTCCCCACTTCTCTATTGATCTTTTTCCTGATCCTATAGCCAGCACCCGACGAACCTAGGTGCCTACAGTGTAGCCTGGCCACCATATTGGACCATCCTACACGGACTCCAGGGGACCAGGCATGCAACCATGCAATATCTGACCGCATGATTTTGATGAGATCCAACACCGGCATTTCACCAACATCATTCCCCCCTAAGTGCAACACAATTATCTGGGGTCTACCCCAGCGCCGCTGCGCATCCTGCAAAAGCGACGGAAGCTCGTGCCAGCGCATGCCTCTCTTGCCTAACCACCTAAGAGACGCCCTGGCAGTGGAAAACCCCAGTTGTTGCCCCCCAACTGAAGCGGCAGCCCGAATGGCCGCCCAGTGGACATAAGAATGTCCCACGATCCAAACACGAACAGCAGCTGCAGAACCTGAAACAAACAATAAACTTACTAAACTTACGCCGCAGCAGGAGCCCACAACCAACACTAACCTGCCAGCCCGAAACCGCCCCGCCTTAGCAACTACTGATGTAATGGCCTAATGTACAGCCTGTATCTATTGGAGCGCCACCGACCCAGCTTTTTAATGTCCGCTGCTGACTGCCCTTCTGTCGCTGCAGACGTAGCCGCGCCAATCCTAAAGGAATGCGTCCCTATACTATCTGGCTCTATGCCTACACTGCCTGCCACTGCCTTCAATACCTTTTTAAACTGGTAGACCGACAGTGAAGACCCGTCTTCATGCACCAAAAACTGCACGCCGCCCACGGGGCGCATGCTCAAAAACTCGGACAACACCCTTACTGGACAGGCTACACTACCACCTTTCCCTGCCAACGTCATCCAAGTACCCATACCCTCCTGATCCGTTTTAGACCGGGGAACAAACAGCAGGACTGCCAACTCGTACACCTTAACGTGCCGAAGCAGAACGCCTTTACCTGAAACCCTAGCTGCCGGTGCTACCAGTTCGCTCACGCGCAATGCTCCCGCAAATGCCAGCACAAATGCTGCCCGAAACAGCACAACCTCATAAGGGGATGAACACACCCCCATCAGACCAGCCAACATCTGCTCAAGCCTCTCGCCAGTTATAGGTTCTCGCAGGTCTGGAACTTTAATCTCAGAGCGGCCCCAACCCCTCGCTATCTGTTTCACCAGAAACGACCCTGCCGGGTCAGGACCCCCTGCAAGCTTATAAAAATAAGTGAGGGCCGCCAAGCGCGCCTGCACAGCCGCCTTGCGCAACCCCTGCCTTTTGAGCACCGCTAGCCACTCTAGCAACATTACCTGAGACCCTTCCAGTACAGAAACCCGCCGGTTCCCGCAGAATTCATCCCAGGCTCTCCAGTATGACACGTAAGCCGCCCAAGTTGCCGGGGCCAATGCCGCCCCTACTAATGACAAAATGGTTCCCCCAGATCCGCCAGCTGCCAGAGAGAAGGGGGACAAATCAGTCCAACTGCTGCCGCTTCTGGCACAAGCTTCCTAAACTGATCCCACTGGAAGCACGACAAAGCATCAGCCACTACATTATCCACTCCGGGCACGTGCCGTGCCGAGAACTGGATATTGCTACGTAGGCAACGTAATACCAAAACTCGCAGATACCGCACTACCATTGGTGATGCCGCCGACAGGTTATTTATGGCATGCACCACACTCTGGTTGTCAGTCCAAAACGTAACTACCCTATCCTTGAAACGATCGGCCCATAGTTCCACCGCCACCACGATAGGAAACAACTCGAGCAGCGTTAAATTGCGCGTAAAACCCTTCTCTTGCCACTCCAATGGCCAGGGCCCCGCGCACCACTCGCCCTCAAAGAAGGCTCCAAAGCCAGATGCCCCGGCCGCATCGGTAAAGAGCTTCAGCTCTTGACTGGTGACCCATTGCCTAGGCCACAACCGGACCCCGTTGAAGTCTGTCAGGAATCTATCCCAAACCTGAAGATCTTCCACAATATCTCTGGAAACCCGGACTTTACCAGTCCTTGTTGGCCCTATACAAGCCTCCATTCGCCTGTTGAAGACCCTACCCATAGGTATGACCCTACAGGCAAAGTTCAACATTCCCAGTAAGGACTGCAACTCTCTTGTGCGCAACCATTCCCCCGCAGCGGCCAACCTAACCGCTTCCAGGAGCTTAATGACCTTATCTCTTGGCAAACGACACAACTCCGCTTCCGTGTCAATTTCTATGCCCAGATACGTCAGGCATGTACACGGCCCCTGCGTCTTATCCTCGGCAAGTGGAACCCCAAATTTTGCCATCAGGAAACGCATAACTACCATCAGTCTGGCACAACTCCCAGAGCCCGGTGACCCCACCAGGAGGAAGTCATCCAAATAATGCGCCACCGCGTCATCCTCAGCTACTGTGACCACCGCCCAGTGCAAGAAGGAACTGAACATCTCAAACAATGCGCACGACAGAGAACATCCCATGGGCAGGCATCTGTCCACAAAATATTCCCCTTGCAGTTTGCACCCCATCAACCGAAAGGACGTGGGGTGCAGTGGCAGCAGCCGAAATGCGGATTCAATGTCGACTTTCGCCAGTTCAGCTCCCTTTCCTGCCCGCAAAACCACCTCCAGTGCCCGGTCAAATGACTGGTAGTGCACCGAAGCCAGCCCAGGATCAATGGCATCATTAACCGATGCCCCCTCTGGGTAGGAGAGGTGCTGAATAAGCCGGAACTTGCCCGGCTCTTTCTTGGGTACCACCCCCAATGGAGACACTACCAAATCCACGATTGGTAACTCCGCAAAGGGGCCTACCATTCTCCCGAGCCGCACCTCCTTCATAAGCTTCTCCTTCACCACATCAGGGAACTCCCTAACCGACTTCAAATTGCGGTGAGTCGCCGACCCCCTCACGTAAGTCGTGATGGGAATCCGAAACCCCTCCCGCAACCCCGCCATCAGCACCCTTGCTGCATGGCGGTCAGGATATAGCTGCAGCCAAAGCTCAAGAACGTCCACCCTCAGCGGGGTGGGCGCTCTTTGCCCCAGCTCCTCCCTTAGCTTGCCCTCTGTCTGCCCCGAGGTCTCGCCGCTTACACTCACAACCTGGGTGACCCCCACCGCAGAACTTGCAGATGTGACGAAAGGAGCACGCCGTGCCTCTGTCGCACTGCCGGTCCTGAAACTTCCAGCACTCGCGCCCTTTGCGCCGGACCTTCCCAAAGGACCTTTGCCCTCCTGCAGGCGAGCCAGGGGGGGAAGTAGACCTCTCCGCCCCGAGTCTCGCCCACAGGTGCATATCCGTGGTACCAAAATTTAAAAGGGGGTTGCCCACCATTTTCCTACGATACTCATCATCGTAGTCGCGCCACGCCCCTTCCTTATACCTCCGACAGATCCAGTCAATCGTATCCATATACTTGATGACTGCCTGCATCTGACCAGGGTTTTTCTCTAAGTAGCAAGCCCCCAGAATTCGGAAACAGCGATGCCATTCCAAATATGTATCCGGGCGCTTAAACTTCTTAGGGCCAGAACCATCCTTACTCCTCTCCTTCTGCCTCTGGGCCTCGACCGACAGTTCAAACACATTAACAAATTTGCCTGCCTGTATTCGCTGCACGGTCTTAGCCTTCAGATGCCCATAGAGACAGTGTACCTGACACGCAGAAGTATCCCCATACAGCGCAGCCTTACGCCCAACGCTGCCCGACGGGGTGCCAACTTGCTCCCCCGATGGCACTAGGGAGTTGCCTTGCTCCCCTTGCCCTGTCGCCTCCGCCTGCCTCACTGCCTGCGTACCCCGACTAGACGCTATTCTATTCAGCAACCTGAACATCCTACGCTTGTCCTTGCCTTCCAACTCCAAAGACTGATCACTATCTGACCCTGCATCTGAGGATGTGTCAGACCCACCACCCCCAAGTGTGAGTGTGGTTATCTCACCTGCTCCAGAAGTCCCAGCTGCTCCGCCCGACGGGGCTGCTCCGCCAGTCGATGTAGAGGGTACTGCCTCAGGCATCCCGGCTGCTTCTCTATTCGCCTGGGCCAGCGAAAGGGACCTGGCCGTTCTGGAATCCTCCACTCGACAGCTTGCCACTGGAACCTGCAAAACAGCAGAAACGTCGGGAGTACCAGGGCCTTGGAAAACAGCCCCACCTGCATTCATACCTCCAGTCACTTGCATACCCCCACTTGCTGTCTGCCCTCCTAGCGTACCCCATGCATTCAAAAGTGGCTGCAATAGCTGCAGCAGCACTGGCGGAATAACTTGCTGCCCAGCTGGCTGCCCCATCTGCATCTGCGGACCCCCAGGCTGTCCTGGAGGCCCCACAGTCACACCTCCACCGGTCCCTACAGGGACCCAAGGATTCACACTGGGACCACGCACACCTTGCCCTCTGCCCTCCAAGAAAGCTCCCTCCTGACTGCTTCCTCCAGGCACCAACCTAACCTGGCTTGCGCTACACCACTGTCCCTGCTGCTGAGAGCCCTGTGCACTTTGCTCCCTAACATCTCGCCTCACATCCATCTGCTGATGCGTTCTGCTGGGCCCCCCACCTCTAGGCGTCTCACTCCCTTGCACCGCATCTCCGAGTACACCCCGCATTGGCCCTTGCTGCTGGACCATCTGCTCATCATACCTTGGAGCTGCCAACATGCCCCCCACACCTCCGGCAGGGCCGGTCCCCGGCCCCGGTACCCCCGACTTACCAGTTCGGGTACCGCGCGAGGACCCACTCCTGCCCACTGGCTGCTTCCCCTTGCGACCGTGATCACTGGCGCGGCCGCGCAGGGGGGTTTCCGGTTCTGACTGGCGCACCGGAAGTGCGTCACCGGAAGGGGCGGGGCTACGACGCGCAGTACTCGCGCGCGTAGCCACCGGGAGGCCCCCACCCGAAGCCACCTCGTATGGGCTACTACTGGCAAGAGGCCTTCCCAGCCGCAGCTGCCCAGCCAGGCCCGAAGGCCCGACCGAACCGCCGCCACGCTCCTGAACCGGGGCCAGGTAAGCACCGGCACTAGGCCGACCCTGCCCTGCACCGGAGCCCCCACTAGCCCCTGCCTGACCACCGGAGTCCGCTCCCGAACTAGGCCCAGGCCTAATAGGCCCTGACCCACAAGGGACCCGCACCCCTGGTCCAGAAGAGGGCCCAGCCCCAGGCCCCACAGGCCCGGAGCTAGGCCCAGGGCCTACCGGATTACCAGGCCCAAATGAGAGCCCAGCCCCAGGCCTCACAGGCCCAGAACTAGGACCGGAGCCCACACTGACCCCAATAGAGGGCCCAACCCCAGGCACAACAGGCCCAGAACTAGGCCCGGGGCCTGCTACTACCCCAGGCCCACTGACGGGCCCAGGGCCTGCAGAACCCCCATGTGTGGCTGCCGCCACCAAGGCCTGCAACAGGGACATAACCCCTGCAGCAGCCTCCGCTGGCAAAGCCTGTATGCTTGCCATTGAGGACAACAGAGAGGCCTCAAGCCCTGCACTACTCGGCCCAGGGCCTGAGGCCTGCTCAAACTCCCTTTCCTCCTGCAAACTCACTGCTTCCCCCACCTCAGTCTCACCACCACTCGACTCCCCACCCTCATACAAGGATGGAGAGCCTGGGGGAGCCAGAGAGGGGGCCCTAGAACCTTGCCCACATGGTATCATGTCCTCCTGTGAGGGAGGGGGATTCTCCACAGTACTAACTCTTTTCTCCTTTGCAGGAGCCCTACTACCACCTGGGGACCCATCCCTGAACCTTTTAGGGGGAACAGATACTCGCCTGGCACGGTCCATAACGACAGCAACTCAAACAGCTCCAACTTCTATCAGGAAACCGGAGGAAAGAGGCAGAATCTTCCAGAACATCAGTTCTTAAACCCTGAGGTGAGTCACTCCCCTTAAGCTGCAACATTGTTGCAACTCCATCTTTCTCTTTACATTCCTATCCTTGCCAGACCACAGCCCTTAATACGCTCCATTCCCACTAGGGGTCACTACACTATCAATTAAATAACAACGAGCTAGTCAGTGTGACACTCAATCACTTTGTAAATCACGGCTTTCTTTAGTTCATAGGACTTCACATAGTTTATTTACCTATCCGGTTATTGATGCATTATATTTTCCGCTCTATAACTCTACCACCACAGCAAGGTCTGTCCGGTGCTCTGCAGTAGCCATGGTGGGAGGTACCTATAATCTGATGAAGGAGATGACTGTAGAACAAGGCAGCATCCACACAGATACAGTGCAGCAAACAATACTTTCACAGTTAAGTGGGTTTATATAAGAGCTGACTCGCATTTCACCTCCCAATTGAAATCACATGGGTCTTCTTCCAGAAAAAGCCATAAATAAAAACATTCTGTTAGAGCCTTTGAGCATAATATTTGTATTATTTTCAATAAAATTAGAAAAGAAAGTTTAATTAATTTTAACAGAATTGTTTGCAAGGAGTTAAAAGGCAACACTGAAATATGGTGTTAAGGTTTCCAAAGGTGGTCAAACAGAAACCAGAAACAAATATGTACTGTTTGCTAACAGCCTATGTTGAACGATAAGAGAGTCTAAGAGGCTGTGAGTTTTACAACAGCAGAACAGATAAGTTTAGCCCCCCTGTAAAACCCATTGTACTGCCAAATAATGGCCTGTGAAAGTTATACTGTACATATACAGACATGTGTTTGGATACAATACATATTGGTTACTCATTTTCAAGGACTGCCTAAATGTGCTATTTCCCTGGCTAGCAAGATACTACTAATCTAATCAATCTTGGATACATGTTTTTATAAGTATCAAGTATAAATATAATACGTTAGAATAGACAATTGTTATATTATCCATCTGTATTTGCATCACTTAATATTAAAATCCATGAGAGTAATATTTCTGATTCCAAGCACTTCCAAATGTGTATAAGTTTAGAATCACCTAAGGATATCTCAAGCTGTCTATTGTATGCATGTGTATATATAAGTATACAGATATTGTATGGGGATCTGCATATATGCATCAATGTGCGAGCACATTTGGATTTATAAATATACTGTATAAAATATGTGTGTGTAATATGCAGCATGATAAAAAGAACTGTCATATAATCAAATGGGTAAATATATAGAAAAGCACATATATAGATCAAATATATGTTCATTCAATTTCTCTACATGATAAATAAAATATTATCAAAACTAAGAATCTAAAAAAATAATGACAGGTGGGGATCTAAGGACACCCAGTTGGCAGATGAAGCAAATGCTTATCTAAACAAATAGTTAATGTATAGGGGCCAAATGATCAAGTTCTGAATGGAGCTTGATGCCCCTGTTTCCGTGCAACCCTTTAGGCTTGCCGGAAACAGCAGTTATGAAGCAGCGGTTTATAGACCGCTGCTTCATAACTGGTCCACTGCCTCTGAGGCTGCAGTCTTCAATCCGCCTAATCCAATACGATCGGGCTGATTGACACCCCCTGCTAGCAGCCGATTGGCCCTGAATCTGCAGGAGGCGGCATTGCAAAAGCAGTTCACAAGAACTGCTTGTACAATGATAAATGCTGACAGCGTATGCTGTCGGTATTTATCGATATGTGGCGGACATGATACCCTACATTGTATAATGTCCGCTCGCACTTTCATAAATGGTTCCCTTAGACTTAGAGGTCTATTAGAGAGGGAACAGTACTTTGTACACACATTAGGCTGGTCTTATGAAAATTGAGAATTTTTTTATTTATTTTTTTTAAATAAATTTTTATTTTGATAAATGACCATAAGAACAACAAAAAAACAAGCATGGAAATAACAGCAGTACACAACATAGTACTTCCAATGCATTACATTTTGTGAAATGGATACATCTTAAAAGACAGAATGCTGAGTGATAGAGTCCATAGTCTGTCAGCTTCTAAGCTTCCCCCACCTAACGAGATGGGAGTGCAGTGGGCCGGTTTTCAATAAAAGACAATCACAGTTCTGAATAGGTCAGCATTTTTCACATATTACATAAGATCATAACATAGCTGTTCTTACCAACATCATAATTTAACCATTGTATATTGTGAGTAGATAATACTAAATTGACCTCTTGAGGTCTGTGCCAAGCTATAAAAATTAGAGAAGAAAAGAAAAGAAAAAAAAAAAAAGGGGGGAGGGGAGGGGGTGAAGGGAAAGGGGGGAAGGACAGATTCACAATAGGGGGAGGATAGGAATGAGGAGAAAAATTGAGAAATTTTGAATATAAAAAGGCTACTGAGATGATAGAGAGGAGGCACCCAATTTACAAGATCCTGTACCATCACACCTGGAGGGTCTTCACTCATCTTCTCCATTCCTGACAAATTACCATAGCCTGCTTTATCCTCTCCAAGGTCTTTACTAATGGTTGGTAAAGTATTATTGTTTTTCCATAAGTAATATTGCCTAGAGCAGTTTAAAGTTCAATAGCTGGGACATCAGTCCAAATGAATTGGGGTTTGTTTAAACCTTTGTAGTATTAGTAAGTTTTTACTCTTACCTGAAGAAAGGATACAAACTATATAACAGAGAATACGGTTATTTCTCTTAGTATATACATTTGGTTTGCATAGAACAGTACTTAGTGGTCATATTCAATTATTGTGTATTCCCTATATTCTAGTTAAAATAAACTAATTAAATTTAATAATTAATCTTGCCCTGGGTGTAATTGAGTGAATTATATTGTACTAATAATATCCCATATTATAAATAAAGGATAAGCATACAGATTTAATAATTGTGCATTAAGCTAATAAGGCAAATGTTTTTGTCTATTAGATATTCTAATGCCTTGTCATAAAATGCATAGAAATTCAGTTACAATTAAATTTTCATAAAAAAGAACTGCAAAACAAATAATTATTAATTAATAATTAATTAGCAAAACACTTTATAGAACAGTAAACATTATATAGTTACATTGATGTATCTGTATCTCCTATGTGCTGACTTAAGTATTGTTATTGTTTCTTTTTACAAAAAGTTGTTGTCTGTGGTTATATCTAATCTGCGATTGGTCCTAGATATTGGTAAAATAGTTACACCTGATGTGCTAATTGGAGATTGTTTTTTTTTATCAATTTGTTGATTTAATTTTATGCTAGTAAACTATAAAAATGTAACCATTGTGTCCTATCTGTGCCGTAAGTAGGGCTGAGTTTATAGCCAAATACATAATGAAAAGAACTAAGCCATCACTAGACTTAATACTGAACAATTATAGTCACTCCTGCTATCCAGTGACTATCATTGGTCAATATTAAAGAATAATATTTATTAATTATTACAAATAGTAATAGTATTAAAAAGCCCTGAAAAAATAAAAATTTAAAAAACATGAAAAAATAAAAAAAACTATGGAAATATTAAAAAAAACATGAAAAACATTAAAAAAAAAACCCATAAAAAAAACAAAAAAGAAAGTCATGAAAAAATAAAAAAAGGATCCTCTTGGTGGCAGCAGCAGCTCCTCCTTGGCGTCAGCTCCCCTGGTCCTCCATGACAGTAGTGGCTAAATATTTTTTTTAAACCAGCCAAAAGGTAAAAAAAATATATTTTTTGATTTAAAAAAAAATTAAATCCTTCTGTTAACTGATTTGAATGATTGCAAGAAGAAGAGGAGCCACAACTGCTGAGGAGGAGCTGCCACTGCACCATGGAGGACCAGAGGAGTTGCCACCACCACCGAGGAGGACCAGAGGAGCCGCCGCATTGTGGATTACATTTAATAAAGAAATGAAGAGGACCCTTTAGATTTTTTTTTCCATGGCTTTTTTGTTGTTGAGGGAGTGGGGGGGGGGTTAAATAATTTTTTTTCCATAGATTTTTTTGGAATTTTTTCTTGCCGAAAACATTGCGAATAACATTTGATGAAGAAAAGAAAAGGATTCTTTGGATTTTTTTTTCTTTTATTTTTCTGAAATGTATTTTCCCTTGATTTATTTTTTTCCTGGATGTTTTTGTAATTGTTGTGGATCTCAGCTGATAAAGGAAAGAAGACTTTGGATGGTGAGTAATACATATTTGTTGATGTTTAAATTATGTTATGTTTTTGTTTTATATGTTGTTTGCTTTGTGGTTGTTTGCTTCTGTGGTTTATTGTTGTGTACTTTTGTTTAAAGTGTTTACTTTCTGGTTGTTAATTGTTGCGTACTTTAGTTTAATGTGTTGTCTACTTTGTGATTGTTTACTTTTGTGTACTTTTTTGTGTACTCTTGTTTAATGGGTTGTTTACTTTGTGGTTTTTTATTGTTGTGTACTTTTGTTTAATTTGTTGTTTACTGTTTGTTATTGGCTTGCTTAGGTTGTTGTTAAAAAACTTTTGGTTGTTTGTTTAATTTGTATAGGTTTACTGTTGTGATTTTTTGTAATATTTTGTTTTGGCTAATGTTGTACCTTGTTTTGCTTAAGGGCTTAATAGTGTAGTGGACTTGGTTTGCAGTGGGGCTTATGATGTTTAAGGGGTTAAAAGTATAGTATGCTTAGGTTGCAGTAAGGGTTATGGTGATTAAGGGGTTAATAGTGTAGTGGGCTGAGGTTGCAGTAAGGTTTATGGCACTTAATGGGTTAATAGTATAGTGGGCTTAGGTTACAGTGAAGGTTATTACACTTAAGGGGTTAATATTGTAGTAGGCTTAGGTTTGGTGGAGGTTATGGTGCTTAATGGGTTAATAGTTTTGGACTGTATAGTAGGTTTATTGGGTTTTTCTTTTTGCATTAAAAGAAGAGTGAATAAAAAATTAAAGGGAGGAAGGCGGGGCTAAGATGTGGCCATGACAAGTCGCAATATATGAAGCTCCTGGTATTACTATACTAATCTATCGAATATCTCCTTGATACCTTGACATCCAACCTCAAAAATATCTGCTTTAGCTACTATATTATTAGCTGATCCAAAGGATATCAAGCTCATCTTATTGGAACCTCCAGGAGCAACTTTGAACCCTGACAGAGGACTCCGCTTGTGATCTCAGCCTCCCCTCAGACTATTTGGAATAATCGCCTCTTACACTACCGGGGTGAATGACATCTTTATCACTCATAATAGAATCACGTTCCCGGACCTGCAACTAAAGAGGATGGATAGGGAGATCGTAAATGCACTTGTTGAGCTGGATAGCCGAATGGATGAATTTTACAGCACGCTCCACCACTGCATATCCCTAGACCGGGATGATATCACAGTCACCTCAGAGTGCGTTCTTATGAATTCACCTCTCTCCGTTACCTGCCCTCGGGAGACCCCTCCGGGTTCTTACCTTCCAGATAGTCCACCTAAAATTGTGATGAGGCCTGCCAGCTCGGACCATCATGATGGCGCCCTTCCTAGCTCAGAGAGTTTTCCTGATCCTATCCCTGATACCGCAGCTGTTACCCTGGGCCTGGCTCCGAAGCGGGCGATCGGGGCGGGGCTTGAGGCTGACATACAGTTTGCAATATCCTCATCCAGCGACGCATCTGTTTCTGCTCTCTATGGAACTGCCAGCTTGCCACCATTACTCGTAGCTTCAATAAGGCGCACCGCTAACCTTGTGCGAACGGAAGGTATCCTGAGAGATATGGATCACAGGATCACGAGCAACACTCTCTTACCTGTAGTGCACAAATCAAGGCCTACACACCCTGTAATACGCTGGTCATTGGGAGAGCTCCTTTCTGACCTCTGTGGCAAGTATCTGATGAAAACTGGTATAGGCTAAACTTTTAAATTGTAACTGGAACTGACAGAGCCTGCATTAACATTCTCCACAACGTTCCCTTTTGTTTGTAGAATTTGTTCATTTAAACTGGGGGTTTTAAGCCCCCTATACCATAAGACTTAAACTCACACTGATCTTATTGTAGATGTTACATGTCTCTGGTGTTATATTTGGTGCCCCTCATATCTCACTAAAGTTAAGATTTATTAGCATATATGCTCTTCTCCTATACTTCAACTCACTTGTAATAATATTGTTCCACATTGCATTTAATGTTATCTTAACACCTACTATTTCAGAACAGGGATGAAGTGAAACATATATCTTTTTTCACTAGGGTCCTGACTTATACCTCCTACAAGTTTATTGCTTGCCTTTGTTTAATATATACTCATATGTGCCATCTATAATTTTCAGGCAGGTTAAACATGTTGAAATGCTAATACTCTTGTGTCCTCAGTACCTGGTCACTTAAATTTAGAGATCAGGATTTCTAAACCCACAACAACATTGGCCTCAAACCAGTTCTGAACTTTATAAAGATATTTGCTTTACGTATTCTTCTGTGGACAGTTTAAAGAGGGCCTTATTACTTTGTGATGACGGCTAATAACCGGAGATACGCCCTCACTCTTGTTTACATGTTATTCTGTGTATATGATGCATGCATTCAGAGGGGATTTATTTAGCCCTAATATTATGGATAATTCCCAGGTTGCCTACATTTAAAATCCCCCTAGCATAACTGATATAAATATTTACCAAGGTTTATATGTATGAATATCCTGCTCAAGATCCACTACTATATGTTAATATGTTTTCACCGATTACCGAGTTTGTAACACCTTCTAGAGCTCTGTCAGTTCTTGTTTATCTATAGTGCAATGGTCTAAGCTCTTGTAAACTCCGTACATTATCTCACACCTTTTGTTACAAAAATACTCACCTAGTAGGGAGCTTCCCAAAATATTTAAAATAACTGGAGAACTCTTTTCCTTATTATATTCTCTCCTTGGGGCTGCTTACTACTTCGGCTGGCCGAACTCAAATAGTGAAGTGTGGACCCTAAGCGGAATTAGCTTAGTTAGTCAGGTCCCTTTTATCTTCGGAAGAGACATGTGAACCTCTTACAGGGTATTTATACAAGTGGGAATAATGGAAGGCCTGAAAGTAGGTTTCTATTTTATTATGCATAGGTCCTGATTTATCTTTTACATAACCTAGCCTTAAATTAATACTGGTTCTATTTCTCCCTTCTTCACAGCACGTTAGTCGAAGGTGCCAACCTAAAGAAAGGAATTGAGTGACCAGCCTATTAGATACACTAATTCATTCCTCTCACAATATACAGCGCTACTGTTGATATTCCCTCAGATCATTTTTCATAGAGCAGTTTGTGGGGAAGGGTTGAAACCTGCAACATTTGGTAGACTTAATATACTACTAGCAAACAGGCACATATTTCAGTATAAGAGACCTATATGTGAGGTAACTAGCCAACACTTTAAACTCTATAGTCACCTACTACTTAAGCCAGTATCACTTGCTTCGAGGTATTCCCATAGACTAAGCTTCCTTTTGAATATAAATATTTATATACGCATAGGAAATGTGAAGTCAAATATAACATACTAGCTTCATGTATTGTATTCAAGATGTTTACAGTATGCTATTAAAGAGTGTTGACTAAGCTTGACATTTAGCTATATTATTGTAATATATCAAACTAGAGTTATACTATCACATTCGTTAGAAAAGTCATCTTCATCGGCTTACTTACTGTCATATATTGTTGTGTTTCTTCTTTATCTTTGACGTTTCCTATTTCTTTATATTTGACAATGTTTATTGAATAATGGTATACATGTCATTACTGTTATAAGGCTATCATTGTATGTTGTTTGTATCGCAAAACCTCAATAAAAAAATATTTTAAAAAATAAAATAAAAATTAAAGGGACAGTCTAGTCAAAATTAAACTTTCATGATTCAGATAGGGCATGCAATTTTAAACAACTTGCAAATTCACTTAAGGGGTTAATAGAGTTGGACTTTATAGTAGGTTTATTGGGTTTTTCTTTTTGCGTTAAAAGAAGAGGAAATACAAAATTCAAGGGTCTGTCTAGTCAAAATTAAACTTTCATGATTCAGAACAACTTTCCAATTCACTTTTATCATCAAATTTGCTTTGTTCTTTTGGTATTCTTAGTTGAAAGCTAAACCTAGGTAGGCTTATATGCTAATTTCTAAGCCCCTGAAGGCCGTCTCTTATCTAAATGCATTTGGCAGTTTTTCCTACCTAGAGGGCATTAGTTCATGTGTGCCATATAGATAACATTGTGCTCACGCCAGTGGAGATACTTATGAGAGGGCACTGATTGGCTAAAATGCAAGTTCATCAAAATGACTGAAATAAGGGGCAGTCTGCAGAGGCTTAGATACAAGGCAACCACAGAGGTAAAACGTTTATTAATATAACCATGTTGGTTATGCAAAACTGGGGAATGGGTATTAAAGGGATCATCAGGGCTATAGTGACAGACTCTTAAGAGCCTATTTTATTTAGCTAGCTGAATATAATGCATTGCCACAAGATAATGACAGTACAAATATGATTGGCTTGCTAAATGACAATGCTATGCCAATTGTGCTGGCAGTACATTATTTTAGAGTAGCTTCAGTATAACAAGTTTCATATGATCTAGAATAATATGTGTTGGTAAAGTAAAGTATCCTTTGAATGTTCTATTGCATGCATTTTGCCTGTTGCTTCTACAAAAGTGTCCCTTTAGAACTGTCAATCTGCACACAATAACATTTATGCCAGACTTCAGTTGTAAATAGTTCTCTCTATGCGCCACCTCTGTATACTTTCACATAGAATTATGCAGGAAGCCTCTACTGAGACTTGTGAAAAACAGCTAATTTGCAGATAATATTTAGAATATTACTGATCACTTTATTAACCACAATTCTAATATTTTTTTGCATATGTTTAAGTAGAAAATGTTTTTTATTGTATTGTATTTTATTGTTCTTACAATGCAGTAAGCACTAGGAAAAGACTGAATAAAAGATTAATTATTCTAGCACCAGTTTTTACTGATATGATCTCAAATACACAAAAACTCTTTATTTAATAAACTATAAACACAAAAGATATGTACTAATTAAGATATGATGGATAGCATGCTCTCATAGCTGATGTGCTGCGTAAGTTTGACAACAGACATGTTCTGCTTAGGCTTTGGTTGAAAATGTTGTTTTATTGTTTACATACAATTCCTTCACTAGATGCTACAAAAACCAAAACTGGTAAATTACACAACAATTTGATTTCTGTGTTTGTTTTTTATCCATTATGCAGAAATCAGATGTATGACTACAATTTCTCCCTCCTCTCTGCTTCTGACAAATGCCAATTAAGACAAGAAAATAGTTCTCAACTGTAATGTAAAAAGAAGACGTGCATTTAATTTGGTCCATTTGTGCATTCAGTAGCATAACGAGTTGACCAATGGAAATAGGACTGAATTGGGCGTGTAACAAATTTTTCCATGTTCAGCAGCTTCTTATCTGCTAAATACAGAAGTATGCGGCCCTCATTAACTTCAGCTCTTTTAGGAGCTGGATTTATGCTTGTGAAAGATCACCACACTAAGATCTGTGCAAATCCAGATATTAGCGTGGTGATTTTTCACAAGCATAAATCCCGCCCCTAAAAGAGCTGAAGTTAATAAGGGCCGCATACTTCTACATTCAACAACTAATGAAACTGCTGAATAACCATATCTATTAGTCATATTTGTTTTACTTTTGTTTGGAACTTTCAGTGCCTAAAAAGGGGCAGAAAACACAGGAAAGAGGAAAGGAGCTGAGATCATTTCACAAATCAGCTCAATTATTTGCAGTGATGTACAGAGGTCTGACCATTCATGTGTACAACTTTCATTGTCCAATCCAGAACATTACTAAATAATTGATGTGAGAGTAATCAAGTCAGACATTAAATACCAAACAGGCTTGTCCAACCCACTGTAAACCTATCATAGGGAGGTGTTAGTCTTAGTGAACATCAGTCATCTCTTAGGGGGGTAGTTATCAAGCCGTCTACTTTTCTGGCTTCGCCGGCCCAATACGCCCGCCTAAGCTCGTCTACCTTCGCCGCCGCGGACCTGAAAAAATACGCCTAAGTTATCAAATAAAGCTGTCAAAAAGCCGCGGGGCGATGAGCAGCGGACTGTGACAGTTATCACTCATCCGATCTCGCTGCCCTTCGGCTTTTTCCCAGCTTTATTGCTAGCCTGTCACTAAGCACCCACACTAAACTGCACTGTTCTACCCCCTATACCGGCGCCCCCGGAGCCTCCCGCAACTCAATAAAGTTACTAACCCCTAAACCGCCGCTCCTAGACCCTGCCGCAACTCTTATAAATGTATTAACCCCTAAACCGCCGCTCCCGGAGCCCACCGCCACCTACATTATACCTAGTAACCCCTATCCTGCCCCCCCTATACCGTCGCCCTCTATAATAAAATGATTAACCCCTATCCTGCTGATCCCGCACCTCGCCGCAACTAAATAAATAGTTTAACCCCTAAACCGCCGCTCCCTGAACCCGCCGCAACCTATAATAAATTTATTAACCCCTATCCTGCCCCCCCTACACCGTCGCC